>NC_066510.1:31681992-31686992 GCF_024679095.1 Eriocheir sinensis | reverse complement strand
AAACTAAACCAACGGAAAACCTTTTATTTCTTTAATTTATTTTGTTCCTAAAACTTGATTCCTTTGTCGATAAAACTAAACCAACGGAAAACCTTATATTTCTTTAATTTATTTTGTTCCTAAAACTTGATTCCTTTGTCGATAAAACTAAACCAACGGAAAACCTTTTATTTCTTTAATTTATTTTGTTCCTAAAACTTGATTCCTTTGTCGATAAAACTAAACCAACGGAAAACCTTTTATTTCTTTAATTTATTTTGTTCCTAAAATTTGATTCCTTTGTCGATAAAACTAAACCAACGGAAAACCTTATATTTCTTTAATTTATTTTGTTCCTAAAATTTGATTCCTTTGTCGATAAAACTAAACCAACGGAAAACCTTTTATTTCTTTAATTTATTTTGTTCCTAAAATTTGATTCCTTTGTCGATAAAACTAAACCAACGGAAAACCTTATTCTCCTTTCTTTGTTTCCCAAATGTCGATTCCTTTGTCGATAAAACCACGTCGCAATAACTCGTGATCCTTTCTTTGTGGATGCTGTGGCGAAGGCGGGAAATGAGGGGGAATCGAATAAAGAAAAAAAACAAAAGTAGGAAGGAAGGAGGAGGTACAGATGAAAAAAGTAAGGATTAGAAAAATAAAAACAACAACAATGCGATGGACTTCTCTCCCTTACCATCCTTCCTTCCTTCCTTCCTTCCTTCTCTTACTCCGTCTACCTTAACTCCTCCTCCTCCTCCTCCTCCTCCTCCTTCTCTCCCTTCAACATCCCTACCACAACTTTTCCCTCCACATTTCCCTCCTGTTTCCTCTCCACTTCTCCATCCACTCCACCTCATATTCCTCCTTCTCTCCACGCTTCCTCCGCTCCCCCTTCCACTCAATTCTTTTCCTTCCTCCGTTTAAAGTGAAGAAAAGCCTGGGACATATTTGCATACTCTACTGTACATATTGTCCTGGTGTGTGTGTGTGTGTGTGTGTGTGTGTGTGTGTGTGTGTGTGTGTGTGTGTGTAGTGAGGTGGAATGGAATGCTGGTGGTGTGGGAGGTAAATACAGGAGGAGGAGGGGGAAGAGGAGGAGGAGGAGGAGGAGAGGAAGGGGACAAAAAATAGACGTATTCGGGCGGGCAAGAAATCAAACTTAATCTCCTTTTGAGGCGTCGCGGCGGCCCTTCCTGTTTTGTTTCCTGCCTGGCACACACCTCCTCCTCCTCCTCCTCCTCCTCCTCCTCCTCTATTTTCGACACTGCTTCCCCTTTTGCTAACTTTAAACTTCCTCTTCTTTCGCCTTAAATTCCCTTCTCTTTCATTTCCTGTTTTCTTTCTCCTTAACTCTGAACCTCCATTTTTCTCTGATTGTTGATGACTTTGTGAGCCTGTCTGTCTCTCTGTCTGTCTGTCTGTCTGTCTCTCTGTCTGTGTCTCCGCTCATCTGTTGTTCTGTCTGTCTGTCTATGTCTCTTTAATATGCCGCCAGTCAACTCTACTAATTTTTTTCATCTCTTTTTGGATTCTGTTAACTTCCTTTCCCGTTTCCTCTCTCTCTCTCTCTCTCTCTCTCTCTCTCTCTCTCTCTCTCTCTCTCTCTCTCTCTCTCTCTCTCTCTCTCTCTCTCTCTCTCTCTCTGTAACAAATCTACGACTCTACGATTCTTCTTCTTCTTCTTCTTCTTCTATCTATCTATCTATCTTTCTCTATCTATCTACCAATCGATTTATCTGTCTGTATTTACTATTGTGTGAGTGTGAAGAGTTTCGAGATGGGAATGGGGGTGACTTTTTCTCTCTCCCTCTCCCTCTCTCTCTCTCTCTCTCTCTCTCTCTCTCTGATAACGTGTGGGCCGTATTGTCATTTTTATGCATACAGATGTGGCGGGCGGCAGACGAGGCCTAACCAAGATGTAAACACACACACACACTCACACACACACACACACACACACACACACACACACACACACACACACTTGCACGCGTCTTCAAAATAGTGATAGTGCCGATTTCGCGTAACAGGTGTGTGTGTGTGTGTGTGTGTGTGTGTGTGTGTGTGTGTGTGTTTAGTGATGCGATTTTGTATGAATAACATATAGACAGATAGATAAACAGATAGATATATAGACAGATAGATAGACAGATAGATATATAGACAGATAGATAGACAGATAGATATATAGATAGACAGATAGAAAAAAACAAGAAAAACAGAAAAAAGGGAGTAAGAAAAACAACAAAATCTGCATAACTTGACTGTGATATCTCTCTCTCTCTCTCTCTCTCTCTCTCTCTCTCTCTCTCTCTCTCAGCGATGCACGATGAGAGAGAGAGAGAGAGAGAGAGAGAGAGAGAGAGAGAGAGAGAGAGAGAGAGAGAGAGAGAGAGAGAGAGAGAGAGAGAGAGAGAGAGAGAGAGAGAGAGCGGGGACCTATCCAGCATGAGCGAGGGAAGAAAGAGGAAGGGGAGGAGGAGGAGGAGGAGGAGGAGGAGGAGGAGGAGGAGGAGGAGGAAGAGTAGCAGTGGGAGGAGGTTGGAGGTGGTGGTGTTGAAGCCGCAGCCGTCGCAACCCACCACCACCACCACCACCACAACCACCACCATCACCACCCCACCACCATCACCACCCCAACCACCACCATCACCCCACCCCAACCACCATCACCATCACCACCACCACCACCACCACAACCACCACCATCACCACCACCACCACCACCACCAGTAATGTAAAGGCCCAGTGAGACTCATTGTCTGAAGGTGATGTGATAACTCTGGAGGAGGAGGAGGAGGAGGAGGAGGAGGAGGAGGAGGAAGGCAAGGAAGAAAGGGGAAAAACCTGGGTCTTTTTCTGTGTGAGTGTGTGTGCGTGTGCGTGTGTGTGTGTGTGTGTGTGTGTGTGTGTGTGTGTGTGTGTGTGTGTGTGTTTCGGGGAACCAAACAGAGAGTATGAGAGAGAGAGAGAGAGAGAGTGAGAGAGAGGAACGAACCAGAAGCCATTGCTGTATATTAATCTCTCTGTCTCTCTCTCTGTCTCTCTCTCTCTCTCTCTCTCTCTCTCTCTCTCTCTCTCTCTCTCTCTCTCTCTCTCTCTCTCTCTCTCTCAGTGCGTCTATCTGTCTTTAATCTGTCATCAGTGAGTATCTAGTCCCAGCATCAATCCCTCCCTCTCTCCACATCTTCCCTCCTTCCCTCCTTTCCTTTACATTCTCCCTCCTTTCCTCCACATCTTCCCTCCCTCCCTCCCCATCTCGTATCCTCATCAGCTGACATCTCACTGTTTTCGTTTTAGACAAGTCAAAGAGAGCGAAGTCAGATTCACAAGAACGCGGCGTCTTTGGTATCTATAAGATGTGTGTGTGTGTGTGTGTGTGTGTGGGTGGGTGGGTGGGTGGGTGGGTGTAGGTGTGTGTGTGCGTGCTTGCGTGTGTGTGTGTGTGTGTGTGTGTGTTACTATCCCTACTACTACTACTACTACTACTACCACCAGCAATGACAACCACTACTACTACCACGGTATTAGTCTAGTTGTGAGGTCGTGAATTGGAGCATCAAACAGATCCCTCCGTCCGTCCCTCCCTCCGTCCCTGCTCGCTGCAAATGCTGTTAATGACGATAGACAAACACGTAAAAACACCGACCATTACCACCACTCGGCGCCGGCTAATGAGGGCTGTTTTAATACGTCAAGTTGAGTAATTGAATCAAGCCTCGCATCTGCCCGTTCGCACAAAAAAGGGTTATATTATGTAAAGCTTTATATTAATCCCTGAAACAACTCTCTCTCTCTCTCTCATAATTATTTTTTATTATCTCATTAGCGAAATATAGTTGTTTTTTTTGTATATATTTTGGGTTGATGGTAAACTCTATAGGCGAGTGCGATAATTTCATGAACAAATTGGTGTGTTAAAAGTAATAAGGAGAGCAAGTGAGAGAGTGGATTTTGAAGTTGTAGTGGTGATTGTAGTAGTAGTAGTAGTAGTAGTAGTAGTAGTAGTAGTAGTAGTAGTAGTAATAGTAGTAGTAGTAGTAGTGTTGGTCATGACATCAGAAAACGTAATAACCGCAGCATTAAATAATATCCTCTCTCTCTCTCTCTCTCTCTCTCTCTCTCTCTCTCTCTCTCTCTCTCTCTCTCTCTCTCTCTCTCTCTCTCTCTCTCTCTCTCTCTGGGGCAAGCAAGTCACGGAAACTACATACATTATTTCTGAATCACGAGTACACTGCCTCTTTCTCTCCCTCTCCCCTCTTTCCCTCTCTATCTCTCCCCTGTCCCTCTCCCTCGTACCATCCCGCCGTCTGGAGTTGCTGATGACAGAGAGAGAGAAGCAGGACTCGCGATGCTGCAATGCTGAAATGAACTCTGTCTGTACTTCTTCTCCGGAGGGTCTGAAGGACGAAAGGGACGAACCGAAGAAACTGTTGAAGGCAAAAAGTGTCCTGAGAGGTTGTTGAGCTAAAAAGAGGGTTGCATATCCTGTCTGTTTGTTAGAGGGGATGATGCTAGGCAGTTAAAAGAGAAACTCGCTGACTAGCTGAAGAGTGGAACGGATTGATAAGCTGACGAACATAAGGACTGAGTAACTGTTTGAGACCCTGATGAATTGAGGTGACGAAGGGAAGGGGCTAAGAAACTATAGATAAAAGGGCCTGAAGGAATAAAGGAAAAAAACATGCTTGGGATTATTAGACTTATATGGAGAGGGAGATTGAGGATACTGGATGATATGATTTATGATGAAGAGGAAATAGGAATAGGGAGGAGGAGATAATGTTTTTCGGCTGTCGGGTTGAGTCGGGAGATGGTCGGGAGAGGTCGGAGAGAACCAGGATGTTACCGACAGTGAGCAGTGCGCCATAAAGCCTGTTGTTGCTCTTCCTTATCTGCCTCGACGTTGAAACTTTGGCCGCCATTTACAGAGAAAGCAAGAGAGAGGGAAAGAGAGAGAGGGGGCGCAGTGGTGGTGGTGGCGGTGGAGGGCTGACTCGTGTAAAAGGAGAACG
>NC_066510.1:31634492-31676992 GCF_024679095.1 Eriocheir sinensis | reverse complement strand
CAGCGAGGAAGGGAGCTAAACGAGGTCAAAAGAGAGGTCATTGCCGGGTGGATGAGGAAAGGGGTTAAAGGAAGGGAAAGTTACGTAGAAGCGAGGTCAGGGAGGGAGATAAGGAGGGAAGGGTAAGGGAGAAAGAAATGTAAGGTCGAGAGATAGGAAGGAAGGGAGGGATTGAAAGGCAAGGGAGAGACGAGGTTCCCCTTCCTCCCCTCGCATCGGTGTTTTCTGAAGAACTTTTAGATCGATTAGGCAATGGATTCTACACTTTAATTCCAACCTTTAGTAGTTTTATACAATCATAATAGACTATGTAGTAAATGACTCTCTCTCTCTCTCTCTCTCTCTCTCTCTCTCTCTCTCTCTCTCTCTCTCTCTCTCTCTCTCTCTCTCTCTCTCTCTCTCTCTCTCTCCGAACACCTGTTGCTTATCACTCACTTAACCGGGTTAGCCTGAACCTGGCGCCCAGTTTTTCTTCTCTCTCTCTCTCTCTCTCTCTCTCTCTCTCTCTCTCTCTCTCTCTCTCTCTCTCTCTCTCTCTCTCTCTCTCTCTCTCTCTCTCTCTCTCTCTCTCATATTTGGGTTACGAGTACTTCCCTTCTTTCTTCCTTTCTTCTTGCTTTCTTTCTTTCTTTCTTTCTTTCTTTCTTTCTTTCATTTTTCCTTAATATTTTCTGCATTTTCGTGAGAGAGAGAGAGAGAGAGAGAGAGAGAGAGAGAGAGAGAGAGAGAGAGAGAGAGAGAGAGAGAGAGAGAGAGAGAGAGAGAGAGAGAGAGAGAGAAGGCGAATGGAGGAAAATGGAAGGAAGGGAGGAAGGGAGGAGGGAGGAGAATGAGAGAGAGGAGAGAGAGAGAGAGAGAGAGGGAGAGGAAAAGAGAGGAGAGAGAGAGAGAGAGAGAGAGAGAGAGAGAGAGAGAGAGAGAGAGAGGAAAGGGAAATTGAAGGAAAGGGAAGAGAAGGGAGTAGATCAAGTAAGGGAGAGAGGTAGGAGGGGATGGAGGGAGGGAGGGACAAGAAAGAGAACTAAGAGAGAAACGAAGAGAAACGAGAAGGGAGAGGTAAGGAAGGGAGAGAGGGAGGAAGATGGAAATGTAAGGTAGGGAGAGGGAAAGAGGGAGGGGAAGAGAGGGAGACAGAGAGAGGGAGAGAGGGAGGGAGGGACAAGAAAGAGAACTAAGAGAGAAACGAAGAGAAACGAGGAGGGAGAGGTAAGGGAGGAAGAGAGGGAGGAAGATGGAAATGTAAGGTAGGGAGAGGGAAAGAGGGAGGGGAAGAGAGGGAGACAGAGAGAGGGAGAGAGGGAGAGAGGGACAAAACACGTAGCCAGCCAGCTCTCTTAGGCATTGTCAAAAGACCAAAGGTGAGACGGAGCACGGATGAGACAGGTGAGTGTGGGGGCTTACCTGGGCGACGGACAGGTAAGGGGGACAGGTTGACAGGTAAAGACAGAGACATGGATGTAAAAAAAATGTTATGAGCGAAAAGTTTGTGATAATACGATTTTTTTTTTTTTTTACATGTACAAGACCTGAGCCTCTTTTTAACGTATCCTTAAAAGTGTGATTTTCTTGACGAGCCGAAATGCGTTAGTGCCGAAACTGCCTCAATAACAGACCAATATTACATGTACAAGACCTATACTTTTTAACATATCCTTAAAAGCGTGATTTTCTTGACGAGCCGAAATGCGTTAGTGCCGAAACTGCCTCAATAACAGACCTATATTACATGTACAAGACCTGTGACTCTTTTTAACATATTTTTAAAAGTGTGATTTTCTTGACGAGCCGAAATGCGTTAGTGCCCAAATTGCCTCAATAACAGACCTATACTTTTTAACATATCCTTAAAAGTGTGATTTCCTTGACGAGCCGAAACGCGTTAGTGCCGAAACTGCCTCAATAACAGACCTATACTTTTTAACATATCCTTAAAAGTGTGATTCTCTTGACGAGCCGAAATGCGTTAATGCCGAAACTGCCTCAAAAAAAGACCTATACTAAGAGACAGCGCAGTGGTGCCAACAAAAAACGAAAGCTGGTCGAGTCCCTTTTCTTCGATTTCTCCGTTTTCTTCGATTTCTCCGTTTTCTTCGATTTCTCCGTTTTCTTCGCGCGTCTCCTGAATATTAACTTCTGGCCAGACGGGTCAGACGTAGCGACGGGTCCGGGTTGTTGGGGGCGACGCGAGAGCCCTCAAGCGGCGATCGAGTGAACTGATATGAAACAAGGTCTGAAGGAAGGCATATGAAAGGGAGAGAGAAGAAAGGGGGCGGAAAAGGAGAGAGAATGGGGGATGGAAAGAAGGGAGGAGAAAGAGAGAGAAAAGAAGAAATAGAAGGGAAGGAAGAAAGGAAGGAAAGGAGGGAAAAAGAGGGAGAAAGAGAGAGAACGAGGGATGGAAAGAGGGGAGGAGGAGGAGGAGGAAGAAAAGAAAAGGAAGGAAAGCAGGAAGAAGAAATTTTCCTTCCTTCCTTCCTTCCTTCTTCCTTCCCCCTCCCTCCCTTCCATCCTTTGAGCCTGCCCCTAGATTGAGACATCTTCCTATTTTTCTTTATATATATTTTTCAAAGGGAGTCGCCGAGGGAGTTTATGGCTTTCAAGAAACTGATGAAACTTGAATGACCGAGAGAAACAATGCGGTCTACCCTTAGACGAGGAATGGAGGGAGGAGAGAAAGAGAGGGAGGAAAGGAGAGGAGTGAGGAGAGAGAGGGAAGGAGAGAAAAGGAGGGGAGGGAAGAGGGAGAAAGAGGGATTGACAGAGCGAAGGAGAAAGGAAAGGAGAAAGAGGGATGGAGAGAAAGGAAAGCAGCGACAGAAGAAAAAGAAAGGAAGGAAGAATGGAAGACAGGAAGGAAGAAAGGAAGGAAGAAAAGGAAGGGAAAAAGAGAGAATCAGAGAGAAGGAGTGATGGAAGAAGAAGAAAGAAAAGAAGGAAGGCAGGAAGGAAAGGAAGGAAGGAAGGAAGGAGGAAAAAGGGAAGGTAGATAGGAAGGAAGGAAGGAAACATAGGGAAAGAGGAAGGAAGGAAAAGAAGGAAAGGAAGGAGAGGAGGGATATGAGAAGGCAAGATTGGACTAAAATGAAGCGTAGGATGAAGGAAATGGAGCAAGGAGGAGGAGGAGGAGGAGGAGGAGGAGGAGGAGGAGGAAGCAATTCTTACACTCCATCAAACTGCTTATTAACTTGCTCTTCATCCGGACATTTCTCTCTCTCTCTCTCTCTCTCTCTCTCTCTCTCTCTCTCTCTCTCTCTCTCTCTCTCTCTCTCTCTCTCTCTCTCTCTCTCTCCACCCCCTTTACCCCCCACGTCACCCCCAACCACCTCAAGCAATTAGGAAAAGAAGGAAGGCTTACCAGAAGTTCCTCAAGGGCATCGAGTGACCAACCCGCATCTCAGGAGTTCTCTTCGAGCCCAGGACGACCTAACGCAGCGAAGGAATGGAAATGGAAAGGGTAGGATGACGAAGGGATGGGAAGGTAAGGGGAAGGGAAAGAAAGGGAAGGGAGCGGAATGGATAGGAAGGGAGGGAGGTGAAGGGAAGGGAAGGGAAGACAAGGGAAGGGAAAGGAATGGATAGGAAGGGATAGGAAGGGAGGGGAGGTGAAGGGAAAGGAAGGGAGGGAACGGAATGGATAGGAAGGGATAGGAAGGGAAAGGAAGAAAGGGAAGGGAACAGAATGGATAGGAAAGGATAGGAAGGGATGGGAAAGAAGGGGAGGCGGAGGGAAGGGAAGGAAAGAAAAGGAAGGGAAAGGAATGGATAGGAAGGGATAGGAAGGGAAGGTGAAGTGAAGGGAAGGAAAGAAAGGGAAGGGAAAGGAATGGATAGGAAAGGATAGGAAGGAAAAGGGAGGAAGGGGAGATGAAGGGTAGGAAAGAAAGGGAAGGGAGCGGAATGGATAAGAAGGGATAGGAAGGAAGGGGAGGTGAAGAGAAGGGAAGGGAACGGAATGGATAGGAAGGGATAGCAAGGGAAAGGAAGGGAAGGAAGACAAGGGAAGGGAAGGGAGCGGAAGGGATAGGAAGGGAAAGGAAGGAAGGGAAGGTGAAGGGAAAGGAAAGGAAGGGAAATTAATGGATAGGAAGGGAAAAGAAGGAAGGGAGGGAAATGAAGGGAAAGGAAGGGAAGACAAGGGAAGGGAACGGAATGGATAGGATAGGAAGGGAGGGGAGGTGAAGAGAAGGGAAGGGAACAGAATGGATAGGAAGGGATAGGAAGGGAAAGGAAGGGAAAGGAAGGGAGGGGAGGGGAGGTGAAGAGAAGGGAAAGGAACAGAATGGATAGGAAGGGATAGGAAGGGAAAGGAAGGGAAAGGAAGGAAGGGGAAGGTGAAGGGAAAGGAAAGGAAGAAAAATAAGGAAAGACAAAAGAAAATAAAGAAAAGAAAGAAAGACAGCGAAGGAAAAGAACAAAAAAAATAGTGAAATCATAACAAATTAAAAACACACAAGACAAGGAGAGAAAAAAAAATCAAAGAAAAACAAAGAAAAACAAACAAACAACAAAATCCCTCCATCGCCAAGACATCAAAATCTCACCTGACAATTCTCATACCTGCCAAATCCATTATCTCGAGAGGAGGAGGAGGAGGAGGAGGAGGAGGAGGAGGAGGAGGAGGAAGACAGAAAAGGAGACAAACAGAGAGAGAGAGAGAGAGAGAGAGAGAGAGAGAGAGAGAGAGAGAGAGAGAGAGAGAGAGAGAGAGAGCAACCACACGAGAGAGAGAGGAGGGAGAAAGAGAAAGGAGACTGGGAGAAAGAGAGAAAGGAAGAGACAGATCACGGTCAACAGAGCACCTAAGTAAGTAAGGGGGGAGGGGGGGGGGGAGGGGAGGGCGGTTAATATCTTTCAAAGGGAGAGTAAAAGGCGAGTAAATGCGAGGGAGAGTGGGAGAGTGAGAGAGCGGTAAGAGGGACGCAAGAGAGGGAGAGAGGCAGAGTGGGTGAGAGTGGAGGCAGGAAGGCGGTACATATGCAAATGGTCAGTTCGTCCGTTCTTTCCCTGCTTCCATAAATACAGGAGATGGATGAGTGGAGGAGGAGGAAGAGGAGGAGGAGGAGGAGGAGAATAGGATAAGAGAAGAGGGAAAGAGAATGGATAGGAAGGAAAGGGAAGGAAAGAGAAGAGAAGAGAAGAGAAGAGAAGAGAAGGGAAGGGAAGGAAAGGGAAGAGAAGGGAAGGGAAGGGAAGGGAAGGAAAGAAAAGAGAGAGAGAGAGAGAGAGAGAAAATAAATTACCTGAAACATAACACGACGGATATAACTGCAAAGAGCCTCGTAAAAATACCCTCTCTCTCTCTCTCTCTCTCTCTCTCTCAAAAGATGAAGAAAGAAAGAAAAAAAAAGAACAGGGTGACGATATTAAGCTTCGTAAAAGAAAAAAAAGAAAAGGAAAAGAAAAAAGAGAAAAGATTAAAAGGACAGAAAAAAAGATGAAGGAGAGAAAAAAAATGATGAAGAAAATAATAACAGGCTTCGGATATTAAAGAAAATGGAGGAAGAAAAAAAAAGAAAGAAAAAGAAAAGGGAAAAGATGAAGAAGGACAAAAATTAAGAGTTGGGAGAAGAAAGGAAGAAAGAAGGAAGGAAGGAAGGAAGGAAGGAAGGAAGGAAGGAAGGAAGGAAGAAAGAAATTGTACCAGTGTCATTTTCCTTAATATTTTTCTTCCTATTCTTTTCGTCCTCCTCCTCCTCCTCCTCCTTCTCCTCCTCCTCTTCTTGACCCCCGCCCCCCCTCGCCACGCCCTTCCCAATCCCCCAATCCTCTAATACTCTTACCCACTAATGAGTCCACGTAATTCGTCCTGCCATTGAAGAATTAACCTGAGTAACTTTTCCTTCCCTTCGCTCCGCCCCGCCCCGCCCCGCCGCAGCTCGCCACCCCCGACGCCCCGCCCAAGATCCCCCCGGGGCTTGCTGGGTATGAGGGCGACGATGACCCGAAGAAGGAGAAGAGTTCGATCGCCTTCACGTCCTTCAACTACATCAACTCCATCGTGGGCAGCGGTGTAATAGGTAAGATGTTTGTTTGTTTGTTGGTGTCTGTGTGGGTATGTGGGTCTCTCTCTCTCTCTCTCTCTCTCTCTCTCTCTCTCTCTCTCTCTCTCTCTCTCTCTCTCTCTCTCTCTGTAATCTTTTTTCCACCATGATCTTTTTTTTTAAGTTTTCCTTCTATTTTCACTTTTTTTTCCTTCCCATTTTTTCTTTTCCTCCTTCCTTCCTTTATTTCCTTCCTTTTTTAATCCTTTCTTCCCTCATTTCTTTTAATTACTTCGTTTTTTCCTTCTCTTTTTATATACATTTCTTTCTATGCATCATTTTATCCTTCCATCCCCTCTTTCACTCCTCTCTCTCTCTCGCACTCACTCTCCCTCTCCCTCTCCCTCTCTCTCTCCCTCTCTCTCTCTCTCTCTCTCTGATGAAGCACTTAATATGGTGTGGAGGGGAGTGTTCAGACTGCAGCCTTTTTTCTATTATTAACATTTTTTGGGCATTCACGGGATATATTTCAGTGTGTCCAAGAGTGGGTGAGAATTTATGTGCAGTGATAACCATAAACCTTCACGAGATAGATGCATGCTAATTTTTTTTTTCAGGGGGGCGGTTTGAAGGTGTATTGGTGGGGGGTGTATGATAATGTGTGTGTGTGTGTGTGTGTGTGTGTGTGTGTGTGTGTGTGTGTGTGTGTGTGTAAGGGCGATTTTTTTTTTAGGTATGATAGAGGAGTCTCGGTTTTAGGTACCTCCTCTTCCTCCTCCTCCGTCGTCTTCTTCTCCTCCTTCTTAACGTTACTCTCTTCCTCTCATCATTTTCTTTCTTGTTATCTTCCTCCTATATCCTAAACTCCTATTACTACTACTACTACTACTACTACTACCACTAATACTAATCTAACACCACCACCATCACCACCACCCCTCCAGGCATGCCCTACGCCATCTACAAGGCCGGGGTGGGCATGGGCTTGGCGGTGCTGGTGGTGGTGACGGTGGTGACGGACGCCGCGCTCTGCCTCATGATCGCCGCCGCCCGCACCGCCCAGGCCTCGACCTACCAAGACCTCGTGCGCAGCTCCTTCGGTCGGCCGGGCTTCATCCTCGCCACCTGCTTCCAGTTCATGTACCCGTTTATATGTGAGTGTTACTGTGCTCTTTGGCTTGCTTGTTTGTGTTGCGTTCCTTGTCTAGTGTGTTGATTTCTCTCTAAATTCCCGTTTGTCTGTGTGTTGCGTTGTTCTGCTTGTTCATTTATAAGTGTTGCGATGTGTTAAGGGTGTTGCTTGTGAGTGTTCTTCTATGGGCCTTTCTTTTTCAACGGATTGGGTTTTGTGTGTTGCGCTGTTCTGAGTCTTTTAATGTTAAGAGAGCTGTATTTTTTTATAGTGCGCCCCTTCATTCTCAGCGTCAAGTCTAGCGCTCGTCTGATCCCGTATATTAAACAAGATGATATCGATACAGATGTAATATTCAAACCCTAAAAATGTCAGTCATAGTCCCATTTCACGTCCAACAATGACTCCCACTCTCCTGTTTCGACACACTGACCTCTTCTCGTCGCCAAGTCCATCGCTCGTCTGAACCCGTATATTAAATAAGAGGAGATCGATACAGATGTAATATTCAAACCCCAAAAATGTCTATCAAAGTCCCATTTCACGTCCAACAATGACTCCCACTCTCCTGTTTCGACACTGGCCTTTTCTCATCGTCAAGTTTAGCGCTCGTTTTAACCTCCGTCACCCTCTTGTCTCTTCAATTAGCTCGGCTTCGGCCTTTGACATCAAGGTTAAGGACGTCGCTTATCTTTTTAAATCCATGGCAGACTAAGGAAAGGCTTGTCGGCGTCTCAGGTGATGAACGTCAGGTTTTCTTAATCACTCAGGCATTCAAGAGCGAGCAGGTAAGAAAGGTGAGCCGCTGGTATCGGTGTAAAAATCTGCGCAAAACAGGATTCGAGTTTGATTAAAATGTGACCAGTTTTCTGCCCATCGGAGAGAGGTCCTTATTGTTAAACGAATCGGGCTCCCATTACGACTTTTTTCCAAGGCCACAGAGAAGATTGATCAGGTTTTCATGGGTGTTTTTCTTCCCGTTCAAGGTACAGAAGACGTGTAAAACTATCACTAAGGTCACTCTGTATCTATCTCTGTCTTTTAAACGTCTCTGGCTGCGATAACGACTTTTTCCCAAGGCCACAGAGAAGATAAATCAGGTTGTCATGGGTGTTTTTCTTCCCGTTCAAGATGCATAAGACGTGTAAAACTATCACCGGGTCACTCTGTATCTATCTCTGTCTTTTAAACGTCTCTGGCTGCGATAACGACTTTTTCCCAAGGCCACAGAGAAGATTGATCAGGTTTTCATGGATGTTTTTCTTCTCGTTCAAGATGCATAAGCCGTGTTAAACTATCACCGCCATCGCAAAACAGTCCCAGGAAATCCCAGCAACTTCCACAATAGGCTTTTCAAACAGGGGAACTGAGGCGCCGACAGATTTAAAAATACGGGATAGAGAACGGAAAAAAATCTACTAATTAATCAGGTGCTCGGGCGTAAACAGGTGAGAAAGTTGAGCTGCCAAGTCCGGGAAGATCGGCAAAACAAAGACTCGGGGTTACAAGAAAAAAAAGTTAATCATGGATGAATTTCAAAGCCGAGAAAACCATTTGCGCTGAAGTGGACGAGTGTTGGCTGAGGATGATGGTGAGGACGATGATGATGATGAAAGTGTATTTTTCTCCCTCTTTGCAACACAGGAGGAAGACCAAGGGGAATATGATAAGAAAGTGAAAGGGCTAACTATAAAAAAATTCATCTCTCTTAACATTAAAGGTCCCAGAACAACACGACACACGAAAAAAATGGCATAAAATATCTATCTACCTTCCTATACCTATCTAATGAACTATCTATTATTCAATCACTATAACGATGCATAAGCGACAAACAGTATACACAGAAGAACAAAGGAGGCAGACTAGGGGTAAATACAGCAAACAACAACCGCAACAACAACAACAACAACAACAAGTGGCTGCCCCCAATCTTCTCTCCTTCCATTTTTTTTCTTTTAATCCGCTCTTCTATAATCTCCCTTCCCTTCCTTCTTCCTCCCTTTTCCTTCTCTCTCTCTCTCTCTCTCTCTCTCTCTCTCTCTCTCTCTTCCTCCCTCCCTCCCTCCCTCCTCCTCCTCCCTTTCTCCCTCTTTCCCTCCCCCCTGTTTCTCTCCTTCCTTTTTCTTCCTTTTTTATCCTCTCTTTTCATCTCCCTTCCTTCCTTCCTCCCTTCCTCTTTTCTCCCTCCCTCTCTCTCTCTCTCTTCCTCCCTCCCTCCTCCTCCCTTTCTCCCTCTTTTCCTTCCTCCATCCTCCTCTCCTTTCTTTTTTCTTCTTTTTTTATCCGCTTTTTTATCTCCCTCCCTCCCTTCCTTCCTTCCTCCCTTCTCCTCTCCCTTCTCCTCTCCCTCTCTCCCTTCCCCATCCGTTCATTTTTACCTTTTCTTTTTATTCCCATTAATTTGCTATTCGTGAAAGTCGGTCATCAAAGGTGTTTTACAAGCGGAAGTAAAAAGGAGAATAAAAGGTTTATATTTATCTAACTTTCCCGTGTAATTATTTCGTCATTCTTACTTTTTTTTGGTTATATAATTATGTGTGTGTGTGTGTGTGTGTGTGTGTCTCTCTCTCTCTCTCTCTCTCTCTCTCTCTCTCTCTCTCTCTCTAATTATCTACCTATCAATCAATGAAATCTCTCCCTCCTCATTTTTCCCAATACACTCTTTCCTTATCCCCCTATGTCTCTATTCCTCTCTCTTCTCTTTAGGGACAGACCACCTGGAGCAAAGCAT
This sequence comes from Eriocheir sinensis, assembly GCF_024679095.1. NCBI lineage: Eukaryota > Metazoa > Arthropoda > Malacostraca > Decapoda > Varunidae > Eriocheir > Eriocheir sinensis. Next base: position 31,667,145 of record NC_066510.1, on the reverse strand, counting down.
CTATAGGACCTGGGTGAATCTATGTAACTCTCTCACACCCTCCCTCCCTCCTTCCCCACAGCCCTCATCAGCTACAACATCATCGTGGGGGACACCCTTCGCATCGTCCTCATTCGCGTCACGGGGCTGTCCAGTGAGTCGGTCCTGGCGGAGAGAACCTTCATTGTCGTTTCGTCTACCTTGCTTATCACGCTGCCTCTATCTCTGTACAGGTGCGTGTGTGTGTGGGGGGGAGTGGGTGTAGTAGTAGTAGTAGTAGTAGTAGTAGTAGTAGTAATACCACCACCACCACACCCCAACCGCAATCACCACACCTCCTTCCTTCCTTCCACCACCTCCTCCACCTCCTCCACTTATCCTCCCTCACCCCCGCAGGAACATCACGCACCTCTGCAAAGTCTCGCTCTGCTCTGTGGTCATGATAGCCGCCATCGCTCTCGCCATGGTCGTCCGCTTCGGCACCATGTTCGACCAAGTGTGAGTCTGACCGTTATCTTTCTGCTGTTGTTATGGTTGTTGTTGTTCATCATGCTTTTGTTCTTCTTTAATTCTTCTCCGGTTTTCCTTTTTATCTTTCTCTTCGTCTTTCTCGTTCTTTCGTTCCCATTCTTCTTCCTTTTCTCATTCTGTCTCATTCTGCTTCCCCGTTCTTTCCTTCCTACTCTTCTTCTCTCCTTCCATCTCTCGTTCTTTAACCTTCCCGTCTTTCTCCCTCTTTCGTTCCCATTCTTCTTCCTTTCTCTCAATCTGTCTCATTCTGCTTCCCCGTTCTTTCCTTCCCATTCTTCTGCTCTCCTTCTATTTTGCGTTCTCTCTCCTTCCTATCTTCCCAGTATCGGCCGTTCAATACCTTCCTATAATACCTGGCCCGCCTCTCTTCAGCTCAGGTGGTCGCGTTGATTAGCGCTTTACCTCCTAGGCAGACAAACCCCAACCAATTTCAGGACCAAAAGCCGTGATCTATTTTTTTTCTTTTTTCATCTTCTTTTTAACTATTTATGCTTCTTTTTCTTCTCCTCCCTCTTCTTTTTCCTCCTCTTTCCTCTTCCTCTTCCTAAGCAGACAAAACCTAGACAACTCCACCCTCTTATTTTTTTTTTTTTTACGATATACCAACGTGTTTTTTCTTCTTCTTCCTCTTTTCTTTTCTTTTTTCTCCTCTTTTCCTCCTTTTCAATCTTTATCTTTCCCTTTTTTTCCATTTTCCTCTCTAACATTTTAAGCATCTATGAATTTCCCTCTTTAAATTTTCCTTCTCTCCTTCCAATGTTCCCTCTTGTAACTCTTCCTCCTCCTCCTCCTTCTCTTCCTCCTCCTCCACCAATTCCTTCTCCCTCTCCTTTCCTTCTATTCCATAACGTTAAGCCTCTTACGATTTTTCAAACATTTACAGTATCAATTTTTCTTTTCCACTTGCTCCTTCTACCCTCCATCAATCATAAACGTCTCCTTCTCCTCCTCCTCTTCCTTCTCTTCTTCCTTCCCGTTTTCCTTTCCTCCTCCTCCTCCTCCTCCCTATCTTGCAGCCTCCATGAAGTAAACTCTATCCTCTTAACAGTTAACTTATTCTCCTCCTCCTCCTCCTCCTCCTCCTCCTCTTAACAGTTAACTTATTCTCCACTTTCTCGTCCTCCTCCTCCTCCTCCTCCTCTTCTTCTTCCTCCTCCTCCTCCTCTTTATGTCTCATCTTTTACACCTTACTCTCCTCCCTTTTTATACTCCTCTCCTCCTTCTCCTCCTCCCATTTCTTATCTTTCCTTGTTTATACCGCTACTCCTTCCTCAGCTTACACCAATACTCCTTCACACTCATTCCTTCTTAGCTCCTCTTCCTTTCCAATCTCTCTCCACCTCTCATCTCCTCCTCCTCCTCCTAAACCAGCAATCCCTCAGCCATCTCCTCGCCCGCAGACCCGCCACGGAGGACGCCTGGGTCATTGGCAAGAGCGGATTCCCAACTACCATCGGCATCATGAGCTTCGCCTTCATGTGCCACCACTCCAGCTTCCTCGTGTATGAGTCCCTCGCCGACAACACCCAGGCGCGGTGGAACAGGGTAGCGCCTCCTCACTGCACGGCTGTATAGAACGCTTGGGCTAGACTTGGTTCGGGAGGGATGATTAAGGGCCGCTTTCACAGTCACTTTGTTTATTTTGATCGTTACCAATGGCGGCGATCGCGCTATAGTATTTCCACGTAAAACTGGCCGATGGGGTAGTGGCGGCTGCGGGGTTAGCCTGGCCCCGCACCTTGCCCCACACTCTCAACACCTCTCGCTCCCTCTGCAGCCGCCGCTACCTCATCGGTCAGTTTTACGTGGAAAACTATAGCGGCCCTAAAACGAGGTTGCTAAAAGAATGGGATGAATCGAGTGAAATAAATGAATGAACTAGAAAGAATGGATCCTATGTTCTCTGTCAGCAAGACGGCTGTATACAACTCTTTGGGAAGGCTGGATTTTGGAGGGGTGATTAAAACGGGGTTGCTATAAGGAGTGGAAGGAACTGAGTGGGATAATTGAATGAACAGGAAAGAATGGACCATATATTCTGGGCTAGACTTGGTTTGGGGAGGGATGATCAAAGCGGGGTTGGTAAGAGAATGGGAGGAATCGAGTGGATTTTTTTTTCTCATTTTCTCGCTAAGAGGGGCCTTTAACCCTGTAGCTGCGGGGGTCATGTTTCTTAGGTTAGGTTAGGTTAAAGGCCCGTCTAAGTAAAATAATGAGAAAGAATCACCACTCACGCAAACCATTTCATAATACATATCAACGCATGTGTGATCAGTTTATGTATCATCTATTTTTTGGGGGGTTTATATCATGGCAAAAATGTGGCCCGACGCTGGTACACGGTAAAGTCACAAATTTGGCCCGTCGCTGCTACCGGGTTAAAGAAACATGATCCCCGCAAAGGTTACTGGCTGTTATGTTGGACTGTGGAAACTGAAAACGACTCTAAGGCTAAAATTGCTTCCTCAGGTCACCCACATCTCCATCGGCGCCTCGGCAGTCCTCAGCATCACCTTCGGCATGGCGGGCTTCCTCACCTTCACCGGCTACGTGCAAGGTGAGTCAAGCCATGAGTAACGCCTCCCTTCGACCCCTTTCCCCCTTTTCAGGATGAGTCGAGGCTAAATACTCTCCCTTTCTATTGTTTGGGGGACGCTTTCTTTGTTGGTTGGAATCCCTGAGCACTTCACGAGTTGATTAATTTCACTTACACGTAAGAAAAGGTATAAAAAATAGCACTCACTAATGCTTCAATATTTGCTACACGTCTTATCGTCACAAAAATTTAAAGAAGTCGTGTTACGTTGCGCTACTGACTGGCTTATAACGTATGGTGGTATGTGACTACTACTACTACTACTACTACTACTACAATCACAACTTCCACTTCACTCCTCCTCCCTTCCTCTCTTGTTTCCTTCTCACCTCGCTCACGTCTCCTAACCTAACCCAATCTCGCAGGCGACATGTTCGAAAACTACTGCTGGGCCGACGATCTCATGAACCTGTGCCGCGGGGGTTACGCCTTAACCATCCTGCTCACCTACCCCATCGAGTGCTTCGTGGCCCGCGACGTGCTCGAGACCGCCTTCTTCCGCGATTACCAGCCGCAGCCCTTCTTCAGGCACGCCGTCCTCTCCGTCATCATCGCCATCCTCTGCATGCTGCTCTCCTTCTCCACGGACTGCCTCGGCATCGTCCTGGAGCTTAACGTGAGTCTCGGGTTGTGACTGGTCCTTGTGGATGAATGTCGTAAGTCGAAGTTTTGGCGCACGGACAGTTCTCTCGTATCTTCCTGGCGTTTGATGTGTTTCTAATCGTCAGAAAGATCTTGGTACTAATTCTATGCCCGGGCGGTTCTCTTGCATCGTTCTGGAGTTTATTGTGAGTCTCTGAGCGTTCGTAGGGTCGTTGTGAGTGTTGTAAGTCGAGAGTTTGTGCCTATAGACGGTTTTCTAAGGAGTTTTTCCTCAGTAATCTTTTCGTGGATGTCTAAGTCGAAGTTTGGTGCCCGGTTGGTTCTCTTGTGTTCTCCTGGAGCTTAACGCGAGACTCGGGTTGTCGTTGTGGATGTCGTAAGTCGATTCTTTGTGGCAGGTCGGTGTGTCTCAAGGTGAACGGTCAAGGTGTGTGGGACGGCTTGTCTATTTTCATTGGTGATTAAGGAGCTAATGAACGTCTGCTCACCTCTTGACGTCAGCGGCTAATTATCCTGCACACAAGTTTGGATCGCCCGCTATTAATAACTCTCCTCCACAGCCTCCTCGACTTGTGTCCAGAATTACACGACCAGAGGCAGATGAAGCATAATCTTGTTATTTATAGTATCAGTGCCGTATCATTATATTTAGCAGATAATAAATAGTTTAGTGTGACATCAGCTTGTTGGTTTATTCTGCAGGCCACGAATCTTCTTCCTTCAGCACACACTAACTCTGTTTTCTCGTCTTTTAGGGCATCCTGTGCGCCATCCCCCTCGCTTTCATCCTGCCCGGCCTGTGCTACATCCGCGTGGAGGAGGGGCCGCTCTGGGCCTCCAACAAGCGACTGGCGTGGGCCGTCACTATCTTCGGGGTGGTCACCTTCATCGCGGGCTGCATCTCGCTCTTTAGCAACTTCGATGAGTTGTCGCAGTGCTCCCACGGCGAGGAGATGCCCTACTGCCACCAGGCCCCCGACGCCCCCAACGCCCTCAACGCCACGCTCTGAGCCGCCCCCGCCGCGCCCCGCCCCTGGAGGCCCGCCGCTGCTCCTAACTAATAATCGGTGCAGGGCGTGTCGCTCCTGCGTCCTGGTGGAGGCTCCTGCGAGGGATGTGTGGAGGAGACACGTACTGATGTAAACACGTTCGTCGGGAGGCGTTGAACCGTGCTGGCCGAGGACAGAGGACGGACGGAGGGCAGATGACCCAGGACGCCGATACGCTTCACCCTTCCCCTGTTTTTTATATACGTACACGCGTCTCGCTGTAACGGGGCGCCGCACCGTGCTGGCCTTGGACCGAGAACAGGTAGCTTACAGGTGTGGCTTCAAAGCAAGGACGCCAATACGTCTCACACCTTCCTTCACTTAAAAGACGTCAGGCTATTAATAAGAAGAACTACACTTTCTGTTCCGGGAAGGTCAAGAGCTTACATGTATACACCGATGGATTAAACGCTTGGCCTTGATCTTGGTTTGTGAATAGGCTTGGCCAGGTATACGTGTGCGCCTAACCCAACCTTACCTAACTTAACCTACTCCAAAAGCAAGACCACGACCAAGCGTTTCGTCCATCGCTGTATCCATCCTAGCACTGGTTCCCGGAGACATCTGACGGACTAGAGTGAAACCAGGTTGGCGAGGTGTTTTTTGGGTTGGTTCCCGCTGTCCTTTCCTCACCGTCGCCCTGCCCCAACACCTTCCTCTCATATGCTGACTACAGGTAACATATGAGAGGGAAAGAAAGGGTAACATGAGAGGAAGAAAGGGTAACATACGAGGGGAAAAGAAAGGGTAACATATGAAAGGAAAAAAAGGGAACGGTGTTGGTGGTGGGTGGCGGAGCGGCGGGAGAAAAGGGCCCACGGCAGCCATCTCAAAAGCGACCTCGCCAATCTCCTTTCGCTATACAACCTTTTCCTCAGCGGGCGAGTCAGGGATGCGGGAGGTATGGAGGGAGAGGAGGAGGCCAGGAGAGCGCGGGTGTGTCTGGGTGAAGGCTGTGTCTCTAGGTATTAAAACACTGCACACGTAGACTAGGCAGCTTTCACCCACACCAATAGTGACGTCTAGTTGCTTTTCTATAACATTCGTTGGCGAGTGAACAAGCTTATTACACGGGGGAGAGAGAGACATGTCGCGGCGCTTGCACTGCTACATAAACATAATAATATAGATTTTAAAGGTCCGTTTCTGCGACTCTTACAAATGCAGGACTTAAAATACAACAACGGCAGCTTCTTCATTACAATCCCTTTAAGATTTGACAAGAAACGTCCACTCGACAGCATTATTTTCATCTTTAGTGGGATATGAACACAATCTAATACAGGCTTTTGGTCAGGATGGTATTGTGAATTGACTATTGCAATTACTTTAGGCTTTGTTAAGAAACGTGACATCAATATTTTCTTCTTTAGTGGGATAGGAAAACAATCTAATAAAAGTTTTTGGTCCGGACGTTATAATGAATTGACTATTAACATTCATTTAGGCTTGTTAATAAGGGAAGCGTTCTCCTGGCATCATCAATTTCATCTTTAGTGGGACAAGAACACAATCAAAGAACAGTTTTTCGTCAGGACGCGATAATAATGAACTAACTATTACAGATAAAGAATGACGGTGTATTTGACCCATTAATATCGTCGCATTAGGCAAGTTATATATATGTAAAGGAAGACAACTAGGCTCAGAAAAATTAAGACAAAGTTGTAAAGGAATGAAGCTGCTGTAATAGGTTGAGTTTTGTTATTGACACTCGCTGAAACGGACTGAAATAGAGGAGGAGAAGAGGAGGAGGAGGAGGTGGAAGAAGAGGAACAAGGAGAGGATGGAGGGGAAGGAGAGGACGATAAAATGGGTTCATATCCTGCCCCAAATTCACACATGGACTAAAAAAGAGGAGGAGGAGGAGGAGGAGGAGGAGGAGGAGGAGGAAGAGCAGGAACAAGGGGAAGATGGAGGGGAAGGAGAGGACGCTAAATGGGTTCTTATCGTGCCCCAAATTCACGCACGGACTAAAAAAGAGGAGGAGGAGGAGGAGGAGGAGGAGCAGGAACAAGAGGATCAAGGGTAAGGAGAGGACGCTAAATATGCTCCAATCCTGCTCATTCAATTACAGTACAACTTTAGAATCAGCGACTCATTCTTCTCATCAAGATTGTAAGGAGGAAAGGAGGAGGAGGAGGAAGGGAGAGTGAAGGGAAAAGAGCTAAAGGAAGAAGGAGAGCTAGAAAAGAGAGGGAGGAAGGGAAATCATTGTAAGAGCTAGAGGAAGGGAAATCATTGTAAGAACTAGAGGAAGGGAAATCATTGTAAGAGCTAGAGGAAGGGAAAGAGGAAGGGAGGAGTCGAGAAGAAGAGTTGCTGTGTCTAGGTGTGATGTGGTCTTCCTAACGCTATAAGAGAACATAAATATTGTATACTATCATTACTACTACTACTACTACTGCTGATACCACTACTACTACTACTACAACAACTACTACTACTACTACTTCGATAATTATTACACGTCTGATCGTCTCCAGAGTTATATTTGTAGTGTTTCGTTACGGTATCAACTGACTTATAATGTGTGTGAACTTTCTTTCCCCTCAAATCAAACTAACGTGCTGTATCGTGATGTTTTGACTCGTCTTTCTTATGTATATTTATGGTAAACCGATGACACACACACACACACACACACACACACACACACACATTGTCACTTGAACATATATATTAATTCCTTGCTATGGGGTGAAAAAGTTATCTAGCATTTGTGGAACAGAAAAAAAGGGTACTATAGCACACACACACACACACACACACACACACACACACACACACACACACTAAGGAGAAAACAAAACACTACTATCATCCGGCCACAGGTAAATCAATCCGTTAAGAACAAGCTCCACCTCCCATCGTTACGAGAGAGCGATATGGAGGTCTATGGTGAAGTGGCGTGGGAAAAGAACAGTCTGCAAAGCTATTCCGAGTTAAACGAGGAAAAAAATACATTGTTATCACGTAATGGTCGGCCTGTGAAAGCTGCACCCTCCCACGGTTACATAATTATAGATACTTTTACTAATAAGAATATTCCCTCGACGCATAAATTCGCACCACACACACACACACACACACACACACACACACACACACACACACACACACACACACACATACACTCGATTAAATACACTTGATAGATATATAAGGTGAACGCGAAATAATAATAATGATAATGATAATAATAATAATAAAAAGGAAAAGGCCATTGTTAATCATCATAATAGATCAAAATAAACGAGATAATAAACAGATTCAAAACACAAGTAAACAATAATAAATATGTAGTTTGTGCCAATCAAGAAAGTAAACTCAAATAAATAAACATGTAAATACATAAATGAAATAAAATAAGGATGAATAAACAGCAAACGAACAAAATAAAAAACAAAAAATATATATATACCAAAATAAGTTCGCAGATAAAAAAAATTAATAATATAATGTAAAACGTTTCTCAAATATCTAAACATACGCCTAAGATCACCACACAAGGCATACACGTTTTCTCCTTTTTGACGTTTTCTACAGATATTTCTATTCCTTTTTGTTGGTCTTCGCCAAATACACTATATTGTCTACACACACACTGAGTTTGATATACCCTTACTGAGAGAGAGAGAGAGAGAGAGAGAGAGAGAGAGAGAGAGAGAGAGAGAGAGAGAGAGAGAGAGAGAGAGAGAGAGAGAGAGAGAGAGAGAGAGAGAGAGAGAGATATATACAAGAGAATTAAAAAGTACGAATAAGCTTTGTAGGAAAAAGGAGGGAAGAAAGAACGGAAGGGAAAGGCTGGGAGAGAAAGTTTGGAAGAGAAAGATCGAAGGAGAAAGATTGGAAGAGAAAGGTTGGAAGAGAAAGATTGAAAGCGAAAGATTGCAAGAGAAAGGCTGGAAGAGAAAGATTGAAAGAGAAAGATTGGAAGAGAAAGGCTGAAAAAGAAAGATTGCAAGAGAAAGGTTGGAAGAGAAAGATTGAAAGAAAGATTGCAAGAGAAAGGCTGGAAGAGAAAGACTGAAAGAGAAAGATTGCAGGAGAAAGGCTGGAAGAGAAAGATTAAAAGAGAAAGATTGAAAGAGAAAGATTGGAAGAGAAAGGATGGAAGAGAAAGACTGCAACAGAAAGAACGAAAGGAAAAGATTGCAAGAGAAAGATAGAAAGAGAAAGATTAAAAGAGAAAAGGTTTGAAAAGTTGAGGGAAGAAAGATTTTAGCAAAGGGATGAAAAATGAGGAAAGAAGGCAGGTGACGGAAAGTGTACAAACAGAGGGAAAAAAAAAAAAACCTGGCCAAAGGGAGAGAGAGAGAGAGAGAGAGAGAGAGAGAGAGAGAGAGAGAGAGAGAGAGAGAGAGAGAGAGAGAGAGAGAGAGAGAGAGAGAGAGAGAGAGACATATCCTTAAACACCTCTGAGCCCAAACACACACATTTGACAAGGCTTTCTTTCATAGGAGTTTAGGGCATTTGCAGAGGTACACTTTTATGACCCTTCTATTAGTCTGATCATTATTTTTTGCCATGAACCTAAAAAAACACTCATTACAACGCGATTGATCCTTTTTTCGGCCTTTGGAAAGAGTAGAATCATAAAATATAGTAAAAAAAATAAAGAATGAGTTGAAATAGGTATTCATTAGGCTTGTGGTAATACAGAACTTCAAGGAAAACTGAGTTAGATGTTGAAATACTGGTTCTACACAACACTATGAACCAATGAACAACAAATTCTTTCCTTCCATTACATCTAAACTCAACAGACAGCTACATCAAGCTCAAATCACCGTATATTCAATAGTGTCCCCCTCATAACCTATAGGCAACAAGGACGCGTTTTCCTTTAGCTGGACGTTCTGAAGAGCACCTTGTCTTGCTATGGTGGACTCGTAAAAAATCAATCATATTCCTAAAACTATTACTACTACTGTTTTCTTTACCCCCTTCAATAACACTACTTCTATAATGAAATATAAGTAGGAAAATTATATTATGTTGCCACTATGCTTTGACTTAAGCGCTCGGAGTGTTACAAAGCGACGCTGCAGAGCTGATCAGAACTTCATCTTAACTTTCAATCTATCGCATTCCTAAAACTATTGCTAAAACTGTTTTCTTTATCCTCTTCAATAACACAACTTCTATAATGAAATACTGGCAGGAAAATGATATAATGTCGCCCCTACGCCTTGCCTTAACCGCTCAGAGTGGTACAAAGCGACGTTGTAGAGCTGATCAGAACTTCATTTTAACTTTCCTTTAGCTCTCCCGAAAGCCATTATTCATCCCTTTGTCTACTGCCAGCCTCTTACATAACGCTCTCTCTCTCTCTCTCTCTCTCTCTCTCTCTCTCTCTCTCTCTCTCTCTCTCTCTCCTTTTTCTCCCTTCCTTCCTTCCTTCCTACGATATTTTCATCATCTATTTTCCGTTTTCAGTGACCTCTCTCTCTCTCTCTCTCTCTCTCTCTCTCTCTCTCTCTCTCTCTCTCTCTCTCGTCTGTGTTTACCCTATTTCTTCAACGTTATTCATTATATTATTCATATGTTCTTATACTATCCCAAGAACACTTAACCTTCATAGATATATATAATTGTTTTAATTTATAGGCAAAAAAAATTCGGGCAAACAAACATTTTTCGGGAAACAAACATTTTTCGGGCAAACAAACATTTTTCGGACAGTTTCGCCCACCCAGATGAGAAGGGTCCCGTACGCCTATGCACACACACACACACACACACACACACACACACACACACGGTTTATCTCTCAACCTATTCACGTGTCCCGTTATCAAGCACTCGCACTAAACGTCAAGGTTATGTCGGGTGACCATGTGGCTGTGTTTACGAGGCGCCGTGTCCCTTGATGTGTCCTACCTATCTATCCTCTGCCCCGAGATTCTCCGGGACGCCTTGCTCGCCCCGAGGCTTCCAGTGTGTCGTGAGGCTGATGCTAATGATAAAAGTCAGTCACAGAGTCGCAGAAGGAGAAATGGTTTAAGAACGTTGCACTAAAGACACAGTTTGAGGGTGAGAAGCTTGTTGAATCAGGGAGCAAGGGAGGGTGAGGACAGGCGGCTGGTGGTGGGTGGGGCTTAGAGGATGAATGAGTAGATGGGCCGAGAAGAGGCCGCTTATATTACGTCGATGTGCTCCTTTAAGAGTTTGCCCCTGGCTGTGAGACGACCACCACATACTGTTATATACCCACAACTTATTCCCGCCCGATGCTACTAATGTATTACGCCCCGTGAGGACAGTAACAGCGAATATTCACCGAGCGACAGATTCAACCCGTGAGTCCCGCGCGGAGTACCAAACAAGGATTGCCATACGTCACCGTCAGCCCCATCCCTTCCCTCCGCCACACAGCCCTCCGCAGGCGCCTACCACTGTTATATCATGCTTCTTTATGTATAGTTACACAGCATTCACATTAAGAAGACCCCGCAGAGCCATAGGAGGAAGGCAATCGCTGGTCATCCCGGTGTGTCGTCTCCACCTCCATGCCATTCCCTTCGCCGCTCATCCACCCGCCCCACCACACTGCTGTCTGCCTCCACAGCCTCCACACACCCTCTCCTGCCGATGCATTACGTGTATAACTTTCACCAGAAGCTCCTCGATGCTCTCCCCTGCATGGAAGGCACCAGAGAGAGTCAGAGAGAAGGGACAAGATAAGGAAAACTCCGCTTCCGACATCGTGCCTGGCTGCGTGGCGTGCACAAGGTGGACTCGCTGCCTCCCGGTACAAAATGGTGTCCGAGGCTTGCCAGGATGTCGTGAGGCTGACACACACGATAAAAGTCACTCACAAAACGAATAATGGCTCAGAGTATTGCACTGAAGACACCGTTAATAATTCAAGGGTGAGAAGTACGTTAAACCAGCGAGCAAGGGCTGGTGAGGACAGGCGGAGGGCGGGGCTTGAGGATGGATGGAAAGATGGGGGGCGAGGAGAGACCGCTTATAATACGTCGATGTACTCCTTTAAAAGCTTACCTCTATCTATGAGACGACCACTAAGTACTGTTATATACTTAAAGATTACCTACACCCGATGGTACTCATGTATTACGCCCCGTGCGGACAGTAACAGCAAATATTCACTAAGCGAGATTCAACCCGTGAGTCACGCGAGGAGTAAGAAGTGGATTGCCATACGTCACCGCCTGCCCATCGCTTCCCTCCACCACACAGCCCTCCACATGCGCCACCACTGCTGTATCATGCTTTTTTATGTATAATTAAGCAGCATCCACATCTAGAACAGCACAGAAAGCTATAGAACGAAGGCAATCGCTGGTTATCGCCGTGTGTCGTCTCCACCTCCGTGTCCCTCCCTTCGCCGCTCATCCACCCCCCGACCACACTGCTTCTTGCCTCCACAGCCTCCACACACCCTCTCTCGCCGCTGCATGACGTGTATAACATTCATCAGAAGCTCCTCGAAGCTCACCTCCGCATGAAAAGCCCCAGAAAGAGTCAGATAAAAGGGAGATGATAAAGAAAATTCAGCTGTCGACACCGTAGCTCGCTGAGGGCGGAGGGAAGGTGATAACGGGGAACGCAATGTGTGCTGCTCGCCCTCCAGTACGTTTGAGACAACTCCGTGCCGGCGAGGATGCAGAACAGCGGCCAGGCACAAGTTACAAGGATATATTTAACCTGTAATCATATAGAGTTACGTTATAAAAGATGTTTGGTGAGGAAGAGTATCCTAGTCCACGCGTACAGAAGGCGTTAGCGGCCTTGCCCACGAAACCCACTGCAACAGCTGAACGTAGCCAACGGTCGCTGTGTACCCAACACCCAAAATCAAGTGGCGCTATTGACGGCTGGCGAGGTTTCGGAGAGGTCAAAGAGCCCACAAGAAGAGGAAGAATAGGGTAATTCTCACCCTGTTTTGAGCGGCCGTCCACTGAGAGTCAACAGCAAAACATGAAGCGGGTTGTTGCTACGCTCTCGCCCGCCCGGCCTGTGACGTAACCAGTGCGGGCTGCCAGGACGGACACAGCGGCGGTACAACATGCCTTCCTCATTGTCTGACCTGTTCCCGCGTTCCTGCCACTAGTATGACTGATAATGAGTATAGAAAGGCAACAGCTCTAAATATTTACCCTCTCTCCCTTCCCTGAGCGGAGCGCGGGGCGGCGAGGCAAGGCGTGAGTCACCACAGCCAGGACGGGGCAGCGCGGCGACGCTCGATATGGTTTCCCTCATTGAATTGACTGTTTCCTCGTTCTCTCGTCCCCTTACTTGTTGCATATGATTGTTCTGGTGCTTAATGAGTATAGAAATATCACCGTGCTCTCTCTCTTTCCTGGGTGGACCGTGAGGAGAAACGAAAACATTACAACACGCAGTCAGGCAGAGCAGACGCATGACGGGACAATCCAGCGAAACTATCCCTTTCCTTACTGAATTAACTCTTTCCTCGTTCTCTCACTTGTTGTATATGATTGTTCTGGTGCTTAATGAGGATGAAAATATCACCGTGCTCTCTCTCTCTTTCCTGGGTGAGCCGTGAGAAGCGGAGACATTGAAACAGGCGGGCAGGGACATGACAGGACAGCCCAGCGAATCTAAATGCTTTCCCTCTGTTTCAACTGTTTCCTCGTTCCTTAGCATGCTGAAACTGACTGATATTGCTAATAGGAAGACCACAATGCTATCCCTTCCCTGTGTGAGGCGACGGAGAGGCGAGCAAGGCCGTGAACGGGGAGGCGAGACAAGAGCTGGACAGAGAGGGAGGGCGGGGCGATGAGCGGGAAGTGTTAGAGGCTGCTGTTAGCGCTATGCATAGGTAGAGTTCAGCCCCCCAGACGAGAAGGGTCCCGTACGCCCATGCTATCACGCTTTCCCTATTATTAAACGGCAAATCGGTTTTCCGCACTTGATATACTAAATAAATTGTTTGGCGTGACACCTCGTAAATAACACACACACACACACACACACACACACACACACACACACACACATACGATCAAACTATCACCAAGGTCATAAAACTACCCTTGGAAATGCCCGTGGACCCTACGAAAGTCTTTTTCAATGTGTGCCTGGGCGTTTGAGTTTTATTAGCTTCATGGTACAGAAGAAAGGTCACACTACCACCAGGGTCATAAAACTACCCCTGGAAATGCCCACAAAGTCCTACGAAAGCCTTGTCATATATAGGGTTAAGAAAACGGGGCAGCAGACGACAATGGTTGGTTTCAAACGTCAACAAACACTAATATCTCAGCCCTTACCTTTATTTCGGCGTTCCCGTCACTTCCCGACGAGCCAGGCGCCTCCGGGAATCCTTTGAGCAGGTCCTGGTGTAGAGGGAAGCACTAAATCCGGTTATCAAAGACGATAATCCAATGTGAAAAGACACCAACCCGCGCAAGATGTCAGTGTCATATGCGCAGGGCGGGGCGGAGCGGACGGTGTTCTTTGATGTACGACGATTATCCATAAATGCGCCTGTCAAATCGGCTTCAATAACATATAAAAACATAAGAACGTAAGAAGTCTGCAAGAGGTCGGTGGGCACCATGGCTGCCGTAATGTTAAAATGAATAGACGAGGAATGCAAGTATTGGAGGGACTGGAATCGAGTGTTTGTTATATAAAGATTTGACAATTGGTGTGTGGTTTTCCTTCAGTGTTTACATCCTTCCAATCGTGTAGAATGTGTTAATGATTAGATTTTAGATGAGAGGTGTGATTGCATACCGTCATTAGTGTGTGTGTGATTGCTTTTAGGCAGAAACTTATATATAAAGTGCTCTAGGTACGACAGTCTGGGGACGTCACCGCTGACATTTCTGGAACACGAAAAGTCCAAGTATTTTACCGTTTCTGTCGACATACAGCCACAAAACGTGTTCTCGAGGACCTAGCCTAGGTTGGTAAAGGCAAAGGTAAGGCTAGGTCATATGCTAAAGCTGCACATGGCCTCGGTGCTCATTTTCGTTACGCTGAATCTTACACCACCACCAGCGGGCTTGTAAATTCATCGGACAAGGTTAACACACCCATACCTCGCTTCCTACCTTACGGGGTACTTTTCTGCTGACATATACGTCTTCTATTAACCTTCAAACCACCTGGATAAATGCTGGAAAGAGTGTAAATATCAAAACAAGTGTGGAAATAGCAACAGCGACTTCGTTCAAGAGGAGTACCGGGGGGCAGCATTGGCCAAGCAAGAGTCATGTATCACGGCAGCCACTATAAATAAAATCCGCCTGCGCCACAAACGGGCTGGGGTCGTCCAAGAGATCCCTCAAGAAACCTTACCGGCACTACAGGCAGCACTTAAAAGAAACAAAAAGTGTGTGCAAGTCTGTGTGGCCGAGGAATGCCAGTATCAGGAGAGGGGTCAAAGGGGGAGACAAACACCAGGCTTCCTTGAATAGTTTATTTATTTTGATGCTGTAGATATTGCGTACCGGGAATATTCACACAGGACTCGTGAATTAGAAACGCTATCCGAGCAGTACAGGTGTTGCCAGGTAAAGAGGAGCTGCAAGAGGAAAAGAAGTCGTAACAGGTGACTCCTTTTCCTCTTCCTCCTCTTTCCGCTTCCTCCTCTACCTCTCCTCCACCTCCTCCTCTCCCCCACCTTCATCTTTACCCTCCTCCTCCTCCTCCTTCTCCTCCTCCTCCTCCATCGCCTTCTTGTTGTTGACTCTTCTCTCCTTTCTCCTCTGTCTCTCCTCCTCCTCTTCTTCCTCTTCTCAGCTCTTCTCCTCCCCCTCCGTTAAAAAGTAAAATAGAAATGATATAGCCAAATATGCCTGACTCATATAAGCCTTGTATTTACATTAATAAACTATTGTGACGAAAGGTAACTATTTAGTACACTGTTGTTGTTGTTGTTGTTGTTTTGTTGTTGGTATCATTATATATATTTTTGTTGTTTTATTTACTTATTTTTTGTTACTGTCGTTGTTTTGGTTGTTGTTGTTGTTGTTGTTTTCGCCCAATTAGCTTGATTTCACGTGTGTATGTGTGTGTGTGCGTGTGCGTTTGTGTGTGTGTGTGTGTGTGTGTGTGTGTGTGTGTGTGTGTGTGTGTGTGTGTGTGTGTGTGTGTTTGTGCGCGTACATTGTAATCTCTAGTATACATATTCTGCTTAGAAACTTTTATCATCACGACGTCAAACAAGAGAAGGACGACCAACCAACAAGAAGCGAATCGGATTCTGTAAACAAGGTCTCCGATTCTCTATCCTGAGCTTATTATTATTGTTATTATTATTATTATTATTATTATTATTATTATTATGCTTACGTATGAATCGATAAAAGCTTTTACAGAGGACTAAGGACCCCCCCAAGCTTATATATTATGAATGGAAAGGTTTGGCGCCACAACAGGACACTATAGATATTCAGAAACCGTGCAGCAGACATTGGTATAATAGCCTAGACGTAAAGGGAGGGAGGGAGGGAGAATGGGAAGCAGGGAGGACAGGAATGAAAGAAAACGGGAAGAATAGGTGACGGGGAGGAGGGAGAATGGGAAGGTGGGAGAACGAGAATGAAAGAAAATGGGAAGAATGGATGACGGGGAGGAGGGAGAATGGGAAGCAGGGAGAACAGGAATGAAAGAAAACGGGAAGAATAGGTGACGGGGAGGAGGGAGAATGGGAAGGTGGGAGAACGGGTAGGAAGGAAAGAGGAAGGGAAGGGAGTAGAATGGGAACGAAGGAACACGGGAAGGAGGAAGGAAGGCAGTGAACGGAAAGAGGATGGAGAGGAAGAAGGAAGGGGAAGGAAAGGAGGGAGGGAGGCAGTGAGGAAGACCACCAAGAACTTGTAATAATAATAATATTCTGACGTTACTTGAACCGTCAGTTGTAACACGTCACGAGAAAGAAAAAAAAATATTCCTATGTACAAGTTTAATGATGATAATGATAATAATCGTAGTAATAATATGAATAACTACCCTTGCCCACCCCCTATCATTTGAACCCCACCCTTCTTATGTACCCTTCATTTATTAAGTTAGTTATCTATGCATGTATATTATGACGCGTTGCCCACCACTCGTGTATGTAGTAAAATAACTGGGATGGGGAGCCGAGCCATACAAATCAAAGGGGAACAGCATTGGCGAGTATAGCATTATCATAGAAAACCAAACCACGTGATGGGACACTACGCTGGATCACCCGAATATGTTATAGTAACCCCACTCTCCGGATATGTGGATCCCTTTGCCTCCCTCTCGTCCTGGACCCGTATTCTCAAACGCTTCAGGGTCTTGTTACTGCTATATCTAAAGGCCACGGATAAAGTAAGACAGGTTTCCATAAGTATGTCTTCCCGTTCGTGGCGCAGAAACAGATCAACGTTAACAGATCATCTACCTCAGCATATTGTATTTTCCGGTTTGTGAGCCATAACTAATACGAAAAAGCACCAATAATTACAGGTTTTCACAAGAACTTAAACTGAATATCTTTGTTTCCATGAGTATTTTTTTTTCACAGCAAAGGAAGCAGTTAAAGAGCAAAAGAATTAGGAAAAAATGCCCGCTAATCACTGTTCCTATGAAAAAGATGTATAGAGCAGCCAAACGAGGGGTCATTTTCGTAAGGAGAGGTGTCTAGATACTCCTCTCTCTCTCTACGTTTAAGGTCATGAAACCACCCATGAAAACCCCTATACAGTAACCTCTACGAGAGCCTTCATAAATAGCTGTACCAAGGTGGCGAAAAACGTTTGAGGATACGGGTCCAGCTGCTCCTCCGTGCCCTGAGAGGCGAGAAGGACCTTAAAGCAAATAAATACAATTCGAAATGGAGGTTAATTGTGGTTTTATCTTTGTTTTAGTAAGGCAAGGAGAGGCGAGGGAGGCCGGGCATGAGTTAGTTCGCTATGTTATGTATACGTGCGTACGTGTGCATGTATGTATGTATGTACAGAGGATAACCAGCACACACACACACATCATCATCATCACCTTGTATTATTAGGTTAGTATGAGGCCCACTACAGTATGGGAATGATTATGTTTAGTACTGACTGACTGACCGACTGACTGACACACGCACACTCTCTCTCTCTCTCTCTCTCTCTCTCTCTCTCTCTCTCTCGCAACAAGGTAATATAACCACTGATTACAAAAAATTTGAGCCATTGGAATTGGTAACACTGCGAGACGTATGTGATGGCAGGCGATGCACAGAAACAGTGACGTAAATGATAAAAACACACACACACACACACACACACACACACACACACACACACACACACACATACATACAGTCACATATGCACTTAAATACACACGCAACGCACATGTATATACACAGAGGACGAGAGAAACTATAATTATGTACACACACACACACACACACACACACACACACACACACACACACACACACACACACAAAGACATTTACACTCCTCTACTTAGTTCTTTATCATTGACAGGCTTAGTACGAATATCGGGTTCGACGAGACAACCTTACAAACGAGGAGAGGATGTCGAAGGCTTGAATGTCACACCGAGAAGCAGGTTTGGTTAGCTTCGTTTTGTTTCGATTCATGGCCATTGCGATGTTCAGGAGGAGGACGAGGAGGAGGAATTGGCCCGGCGTCGACTTTTCGTTAGTAATTTGGGAGCTTGATTAACAGAAGCGAAATCATAAACTTTTTTTTATATATATATGAATTTCACCTTTTCTTACTGAGGTCGAGATTACAAGCCCGATATTATGCGTGGGAGTAAAAAACGAACACAAAAGAAAAAAGAAAAAAAGCAATACGCGTGTCTGCCCTGAATTTATATTGAATCCAATACTCTGTGAGGAGAATCTGATCGTGTTGCAAGAGAATCGGATTACGAGTTTGAGTCTTACATGTGAAGGTCAATTATTATGCTTTATTATTATTATTGTTCTTGTTGTTGCTATTATTATTATTATTATTATTATTATTATTATTATTATTATTATTATTATTATTCCTTGGTCCGGTTGAATGAATTTGAAGGTAAAGTAGTGATTTTTTTATGAGAGAGAGAGAGAGAGAGAGAGAGAGAGAGAGAGAGAGAGAGAGAGAGAGAGAGACGCTTGAAGGCTTCTCATTATCTTCATTAATCCATAAACATGTTACTGTCCTCATTGTGGTCATCTACATAATGTGTCCCTGGGCGAGAGGAATCTTTAATCATCAGCCTTCCTTTTTCTCTTTTCTCTCTCTCTCTCTCTCTCTCTCTCTCTCTTTCTTTTCTGACGGACACAGACATAATCGAATAACAGAAACAGAATCACAGTAACAAAGAAACAACAAAACAGTCTTCCCATAAACGGCGAAACAGGCAGAACCACAAAAGAACGTAACAGAAACAAAAGCGTAACGTCCTCGGCCTCCTCGATCCTCCTCCTTATACTTTTGGCCTCCTGCTAATCCTCCATATAGAAGCGATCGAATCCCCTCCTCCTCAACTTGCAGGATTATGAGACTCACGTTTATAAGTACTGTAGCAGAAGTAGTAGTAGCAGTCGTAGTCGTAGTAGTAGTGGTAGTAGTAGTAGTAGTAGTAGACGTGGGACTCGAAACTGTATATATATATGATGAACACGTATTCGCAGTCCCTTGTTTTTCGGGGTGGTTACACACGTCTATATCTTGTTGCTATGGTTATACTGGCGTCAATCTTCGTTTATATGTTTGTTTGTTACGTTAGTTACTATATAAGGTTTGCGGTTCTTCGATTACGAGGCGAAAACAACGTAAACACATCCATGAAAATCTCGAACTCAATGGTAGTGAAGAGGAACAGCTTGTACATGTATATCATTGGTGTCGCTCTTCGTGTGTTAGGTCAGTGTTCAGGAGGTTGATGTTGGATTCTTTAACCGGACGAGAAAGCCCAAAAAATGACGGTTTATGATGATATTCTGAGAGGAGGAAAAACGGTGCAAAAGGGGATATGATTCTATACCTTTTGCATGAAGCGGTGTTGGATTCTTTAACGGGACAATAAAGCCCCCCCCCAAATTTACGGTTTATGATATTCTGAGGATAGAAAAAAGGGTACAAAAGATGGACATGATTCTATTCCTTTGATATAATGAGGTTTATGATTCTTTGAAGGGACAAGAAAACCAAAAATATAAGGGACATGACTCTATCCCATTTTTTGTGAAGTTTATGATATTCTGAGGGAGTCAAAAGATACAAAAGAGGATGAGATTGAATGCCTTTTGTAAGAAATGTATGATTCTCTTGGAAGGGTAAGACAAAAAGAGGGACACGGTTCTACGACGAGACATGATAGACGAGACTAGATTCCACTTCAAGCATAAGAGACAGACTCAGAGGCAGTCACAACGGACGCAGGAATCAGCAAACGGCGTGAAAGAGAGAAAAACAACGTTGGTATCGAGTGGGTGAGCGAGCGAAAAGCGTTTACAAAAATAACGGAAAGAAGATACATTTGCGTTTTGCTTGATGATATTACTGTCCTTTTAGGCGAAACAGCAGCCACAGGAATCAGCAGCGGCGAGAAAGAGAGAACAGCATCGTGAGAGAGTGAATGAACGAGACTTTAAACATAAATAAACGAAATACCGCGTACAAAAATAACGGAAAGAAGATACATTTGCGTTTTGCTTGATGATATTACTGTCCTTTTAGGCGAAACAGCAGCCACAGGAATCAGCAGCGGCGAGAAGGAGAGAACAGCATCGTTGGAGAGTGAATGAATGAGACTTTGACATAAAGAAACGAAATACCGCGTTCAAAAATAACGGAGAAAAGCTACATTTGCTTGACGATATAACTGTTTCTCTCAATTATAATCAAGGGGCGGGTGTTCTTATAGATGAAACGCAACTCTGTTCACATTAACTCGACATACAAGCCCCACCCACCTCTTCCCAGCATCCACCAATCACACGCCGCCTCAGCTGGAAAGAGGGCGTGGCTTGATAGTGAACCGGCCAATGATATGCACTGAACGGTGAAGAGGGAGGAGCTTCCTCGCCAAGTTATCGTGAACGGAGTATTGTAGCCACAAGAAGTATTGTAAACGGAGGTAAATAGGAATAATACCGTCTGGTTAGAATAGCAGCAACAGCGCCACCTACACACACACACACACACACACACACACACACACACACACACACACACACACACACATTCTAGGCCTCTGACTCTGACTTGGTGATACTGATTGACGGAAGAAAAAAAAGTTAGATGCCACAAAACAGTATTGCCAAGAGATACGAAAAAATAAACCTTGAGGAAGAGAAAGGGAAATAAAACAAGGAACTGGAATCAAACAGAGGATTATAAGAAAAAAGGAGGAAAGGTTAACTAGGGACATGGACATGGGCAAAAGCTAAGAGAAAGAGAAAATGGGACAAAATTGAGACAAGGAAAACGGAGAGGAAGGAAGCAAGAAAAGAAAAAGAGAACTTGTGAGACTTGATTAAAGGAGGAGGAAGAGAAAAAGGGGAAAGAGGAAGGAAGGGAAGTGGAGCGGAAGGAAACAATGACATTAGGAAAGAAAAAGAAGGAAGGAAGGAAGGAAGGAAGGAAGGAAGGAAGCAAAGGGGAGAGGGAAAGGAGAAAAGAAGGCTGGGAAAATGGGATGAAAGGAAGAACAAAATATAAAAAAAGTAATACAGAAAATACGACAAAAAAACGAGAATTGGCTAAGAAGCTGAAGAGGAAGTACGTCAGGGAGAGGGAAGGGAAGGAGGAGGAAAAGATAGGGAGAGGAGAGAGAGGGAAAGGGAGAGGAAACGGAGAGAAAGGAGAGGGAAAGGGAGAGGTTAGGGAGAGAGGGGCTGAGAGAGAGAGAGGGAAGGGAGAGGAAACGGAGAGAAAGGAGAGGGAAAGGGAGAGGTTAGGGAGAGAGGGGCTGAGAGAGAGAGAGGGAAGGTAGAGGAGAAGGGAGAGGAAACGGAGAGAAGGAAGAGGGAAGAGAGGAGATAGAGAGAGGTTAAGAGGGAGAGGGGAAGGGAGAGGAAACGGAGAAGGGAGAGGAAAAGGGAAGGAAACGGAGAAGGGAGAGGAAAAGGGAAGGAAAACGGAGAGAAGGAAGAGAAAGAGAGAGGGGAAGGGAGAGTAAACAAAGAGGAGGGGGAAGAAGGGAGGGGAGGAAATGGAGAGAAGGGAGAGGAATACGGAGAGGTCAGGGAGAGAGGGAGACAAAAGGGAAAGTAAAGGGAGAAGGGAAAGGAGGGAAAAGGGAGAGGAGGAAGGGAGAAGGCGATATTTAAAAGGGAGTGACAGAATTATAATCCTCTTTTAGAACTGAGATTAAAGTTTTTCTTCCTAAAATCCTAAAAATTCCATAATGCCATCAGCGAGGATTTTCGTCACTTCGGCTTGAGATAGAAAAAAAAAATTGACGGATGGAACAGACTTGATTTTTTTTTTACATAGGCCTATAAGAAATTCATCACTCAATAAATGACCATCACGACCATTATCAATATCATCATCATCATCATCGTCATCACTTTCACCACTACAGTCACCATCACCACCACAGTTATGATCACCACCTTCATTATCATCACCATCATCATCACCAATTCATTCTCACCATTTAAGAAAACACCATCACCACCGTTACCACCACTACCATCATCATCATCATCATCATCTTCATCATCATCATTTTCATAGTTCATCATCACTACACATTATATTATATACTTCAGCCATTAGTGGGTTAGGATGAAAAAGAAAAGAAAAAAATAGTTAGAGTTTTGGTCTTGTGATGTAGAGGAGGAGAAGAAGAAGAAGAAGAAGAAGAAGAAGAAGAAGATGAAGAAGAAGAAGAAGAAGAAGAAGAAGAAGAAGAAGAAGAAGAAGAAGAAGAAAAAGAAGAAGTGCATTGTGGAATAGAAAAAAATAAACTGGAATTAATGAAACTGTGAATGTATAATACGGACCGGATGTGAATAGACCTTAGTAAATAATATATAAAAAAAACTAGTTATAATCGTGGCTGTTAGTAAATACGAAAAAAATAACCAGTGACCCTTTCTTCCCTTTTGGACTTGAGGAAATAACAGGTTCGAGACGTGAACTGAACATGGGAGGGATAGGAACATTATGGTAGTGGTCTTCAGGTCAATATCATGGTAGTAGCGTCCGGGGGTCATGGTGGTAAGGTCAGGTCAAGCCGTGGTACTTATTATGTCGTTCTTAAGTAGTTAGGTTACCACTTGGAAGACCTAAGTAACACACACACACACACACACACACACACACACACACACACACACACACACTTCACGCGGGCCTACTTTCATAATAATACCAACAATAACCGTTCACTAAGAAGAACAAACAACCCAAAAATAATGTCGTGGTATATTACAGTGGAAAGCGTCAAAACAAGAGGTGTAAGGGAGGGAGGGAGAGGGGGAGAGGAGGAGAAGGAGAAGGAGGAAGAGGAGGAAGGATGAAGGAGAGAGGAGGAGGAAGTAGACGAGGAGAAGGAGGAAGAGGAGGACGACGAGGAGGAGGAACTAGTGTCTTGTCCTTATCTCTCTTGTCTCCCGCTACCTCCTCTTCCTCCTTCCCTCCTGGTCTCTTCCCTTCTCTTCCTTCTCTCTCTCTCCTTCTCCTCCTCCTCCTCCTCCTCCTCCTCCCGGGGCAGAGGCAGGGTGGTGGGGGGCGCCGCGGCAGGGGGGCGGACACAGGCGGGGGCGCGCCCTGCCCTGGACAGCTTCGTTTTTGATTCTCGTTGCGTCCGTCGCGCGTCTCGCCCCGTCCGTCTTCCCTCTCCTCGCCTGCACCTCGAGGCTCTCTTCCTCCTCTTGTTCCTTTTTTTTGGTGGTTTTTGTCAGTGGTTTGCTTTTTTGTTATATTGCGATGCCTTATACAGTACAATATCATATAAACCTATCTATACGGTATTCCTCTCTCTCTCTGCTAGGTATTTATATTACGTTATAATACGCATGGAAACAAGTAGTATCTTCAAACTGGAAAAATGCAAAACCTGGTGAGGTGAGGGCGGGCGGGGGCGGGGCGGGGCGGGCGTCCTGCGTCGCCGCGCCGCGCCCCTCGCCTCGCGCACCCGAACAGATGGCAAAAAAATTCGTTCCTTGCAGACAGAGAATACATGTGAGGGTGAAGCCGCTAGCGGGCCACCCCGGCGGTGTAAACAACGCTAACTAACCCCACTACGTCACCGGCGAGGGGCGGCGCGGGGCGCGGCGTGGCGGCCACTCCTGGCCCGCCGGCCACCGCGGGGGGCGCCGCCCACGACCCCGCCACACGCCGCGGCCGCCACACGGGCACGGCGCGGCGGGCTGGGCGTGGCCGCGCGGCCCCCCCACGCCACCTCTTTATTATCTACCGGCCAGGGGCCGCGCGAGGGACTAAGCGGACACAGTCAAAAAATCTCAAGGGCTAAGAATCGTTGCCTTCGGAGTACAGCACAGTCGTCCGGCCGCCCCGCCGCACGTCGAGGCCGGCCGAAGGGAACACTTGTGTACACTACGATACGCTCTGTTGTGCAGCAGAAACTGGTCCCTGTGAGGCAGAAGGTCTGGCCGACGCGGCCTCGCTAGACCTGCAGGTACGATCATCGCCGCCGGTAAGCCACGACATTGCCTTTGTTGTGCTCCTATTATGGAACGTGGCGCCGAGGCCGACCACTGCCGCGCGTCAGCACGCCCGGGGCGGCGCGGCGGCAGCAGCAGCGGAGGGCAGCAGCGGCAGCACCCTGTCGGCCTGTCGGCGGCGGGGCGTCGGGGAGTGTCCGGCTGGCGCGGCGCAGCGCCACGAGCACAGTGTCTTTGGCACACCGGGGACGCCCCGCCTTGGTCATCACAGTCAGGATACACTCACTTCCCTCGCTCCTCCGCCGGCTACCTTCCATTCTCCTTCTTCCCGCCGCCTCCTCTTCACATCAGCAGACATTTCTCCTTTATCTTGCGCGTGCCCTTCTGGGACTTATTCTTCTTGCCGTCCAGCTGCAGGGACATGTTTCTGTTCTTCTCCATGTTGAGCAGCTCCTGGAAGAGCTCCTTCACGTTGTGGTTCGTCTTGGCCGACGTCTCCATAAAGTTGCACTTCCACGCCTTGGCCTGGTTCTCGCCCATGGAGCTCTGCACCTCCCGGGCGTCGCTCTCGTCGCACTTGTTGCCCACCAGCATGATGGGGAACTCCTCCTCGTTGCCCTTGATCTCGCGGATCACCTCCCAGATGGGGCGCAGCTCCTCCAGGCTTTGGCGGCTGGTGACGGAGTAGACGAGGATGAAGGCGTGGCCCTTGCTGATGGACAGCCGCTGCATGGCTGGGAACTGGTGCGAGCCCGTCGTGTCCGTGATCTGCAGCGTGCAGATGTTCTTGTTGCACGTAATCACCTGCAACACAGGGGACCGTCAGTATACAGGACACACTCACACACACACACTCTCTCTCTCTCTCTCTCTCTCTCTCTCTCTCTCTCTTGTCACTCAGGTGGCAACAAGAAAAATGAACTAGCACACACGCTGCTACACGCAAGAATATGAATGAAATACCAGCGACAGGGCTTACCACAGAGAGAGAGAGAGAGAGAGAGAGAGAGAGAGAGAGAGAGAGAGAGAGAGAGAGAGAGAGAGAGAGAGAGAGAGAGAGAGAGAGAGAGAGAGAGAGAGATAACAAGATTCTGTACCACTAACCCCAGACATACCTCACCTCACCAACGCCTCCCTCACTCCACCCCTTTTACCCCCCCCCAGGACTCCCCCTACCTCCTTGACCCCCTCAACTCTCACCTGGCGGTACGTGTCCTCGATGGTGGGGATGTAGGACTCTCTGAAGGTGCCCTTGACGAAGCGGAGGACCAGCGAGGACTTGCCGACGCCGCCCGCCCCGAACACCACCACTCGGTAATCATTGCTCTGCTCCGGCATCTTGTTACGACTGTGGAGAGAGAGAGAGGGTTAGGAGAGGTGCAGGGGACGAGGAGCGAGAGTGTTAGCTAGAGGGGCAGGTAAAGGTGTTTGTTTTATGTTTTAACGGTTTGGAAGACATAAGCTAAGGACAGTAAAGTAGTTAGGGCAAGATTAGGTGTTTATTACTTTTTCTTATCGGTGAGGAAGACACAACAAAGATAAGTAAGGGAAGTTAGAAGGGTATGGATAGGTGTTAATTATACTTCATTAACAGTAAAAAAAGAATAACCGATATACCTAACTACTACTTCTACTACTACTATTACTACTACTACTACTACAACTACTACTACTACTACTTCTGCTACTATTACTACTATTACTACTACTACTACTACTACTACAACTACTACTACTACTACTACTACTGATACTACTGCTGCTGCACCTAAGATAGTGATAAGTGGATAAGGAGGTTAAGTAAAGTAGAGGACAGATAATGATCATGAACAAGGTCTGGCCATCTGATAAGAATTAGCAATGAAAGGAATAGATTAAGAAAATGACAGTAATTTATTCAGTTAGATATAAATTATTATGAGAGGGAGGGTGTGAGGAGAGAGAGCAGTACATACCGAGGATTAAAAATAGATGATTATTATAGTCTTTGAGTGAAATGATAATGATTTCAGTGTTTTATTTACACCAAATTAAGAGAAACACGAATGCTAGGATATGAGAGACTTAGAAAACTGATAATCAGAGCAAAAGTTGATGAAGAGAAAAGCGAAACGAACGGAAAGATAAACGCAACTTGAACAAAGCTGATAAAGATGAAAGGAAAGAAAGAAAATAAGATAGATATAAATAAAAATAAAATAAAAAAGGATGAAAGAGATATAATGAAAGGGAATGACGAAACGAGGGTAAGATAAACAACAAAAAAAGATAAAGAAAGAGATATTAATGAGAAGGATGAAACGATGCAAAAAAAAAAAAGGTGAGAGAGAGAGAGAGAGAGAGAGAGAGAGAGAGAGAGAGAGAGAGAGAGAGAGAGAGAGAGAGAGAGAGAGAGAGAGAGAGAGAGAGAGAGAGAGAGAGAGAGAGAGAGAGAGAGAGAGAGGGAGAGTATTGACGGGGCTTGGAGAGGAGGAAGAGGGCGAGGAAGGGAGGGAGAGGAGGAGGAAGAGGAGGAGGAGGAGGAGGAGGAGAAGAAGAGGAGTGAAGGAGGATATTAATAAACGTGTCTAGCCAGCAAAGTAAAAACAATATCTGGCCTCGTTAAAACAGTACACCGTTTTAAGGGGGAGATTCGAACACTGGACCCTTCAAACTTAGGTCGGTACTCCCACTTCCGCCACCCGTCACTCCAACTATATCCAAGGGCCGAAAAGGAGATCAGCTGGGTTCTAATGAGTGGTTTTATAGGTTCAGGATACAAAGGAAGGCTCATCTACCACCAGGGCCATAAAACTACCCCTGGAAATGACCCACAAAACTGCGAAAGCCTTGCCAAATATGCGTTTCTTTAGGTTCAGGGTACGGAAGAAGGTTCATCTACCACCAGGGCCATAAAACTACCCCTGGAAATGACCCACAAAACTGCGAAAGCCTTGCCAAATATGCGTTTCTTTAGGTTCAGGGCACGGAAGAAGGGTCAGGCTACCCCCATGGTCATAAAACTACCCCTGGAAATGCCCCACAAAACTGCGAAAGCCTTGCCAAATATGCGTTTCTTTAGGTTCAGGGTACGGAAGAAGGGTCAGACTACCTTCAGGGTCATAAAACTACCCCTGGAAATGACCCACAAAACTGCGAAAGCCTTGCCAAATATGCGTTTCTTTAGGTTCAGGGTACGGAAGAAGGGTCAAGCTACCTCCAGGGTCATAAAACTACCCCTGGAAATGACCCACAAAACTGCGAAAGCCTTGCCAAATATGCGTTTCTTTAGGTTCAGGGTACGGAAGAAGGGTCAAGCTACCCCCATGGTCATAAAACTACCCCTGGAAATGCCCCACAAAACTCCAGCGAAAACCTTGTAAGAGATACGTGTTTGAGCGCTGAAATGTTTGAAAATATGACCCTAAGCTTTCTCTGACGTTCTGAAACTGCATTAAAAGCTAAAACAAAAATGAGTGTGATATAGAAATTGATAGATATATAAATAGATAGATAAATAGTTAGATAGATAGATAGATATATAGATAGATAGATTTAGAAAGAGAGAGAGGGAGGAAGGAAAGGAAGAAAGAGGGATGGTAAGAAGACAAGGTATAGAGGAAGAGGAGAGAGGGAAGAGAGGAAGGAGAAGGAGAGATTAAACGTTACCTCTCTCTCTCTCTCTCTCTCTCTCTCTCTCTCTCCCAAGGACGAGGTCAAGATAACGAGAAAAGGGAGAGAAAGGGAGAGAGAGGGAGAGAAAAATTTGAAGAGATGAAGAGGAAGAGGAAGAAGAAGAGGAGGGGGAGAGCTTGATAGGGAGGCTGAAGGAGAGGCAACGGAGAGATGGTATAGAAGGAGGAGGAGGAGGAGGAGGAGGAGGAGGAGGAGGAGAAGATTCTTGAAGAGCCTGCGACGGAATAAAAAGAAAAAAAAGAAATACTCGGGGACAATGAGAGAGAGAGAGAGAGAGAGAGAGAGAGAGAGAGAGAGAGAGAGAGAGAGAGAGAGAGAGAGAGAGAGAGAGAGAGAGAGAGAGAGAGAGAGAGAGAGAGAGAGAGAGAGAGAGAGAGAGAGAGAGAGAGAGAGAGAGAGAGAGAGAAGGAGAAATGAAATAAAACAAGAAAGAAAGAAAGAAAAGAAAGGAACAAAAAGGGGTCGAAGGAGGAGGAGGAGGAGGAGGAGGAGGAAGAGGAGGAGGAGGAGGAGGAGGCAGAGGTTGAGTAGTAGGAAGTTATTCAAATCGAAGGAGGAGGAGGAAGAGGAGGAAGAGGAAGAATAGAAGCAAGAGGAGTCATAGGAGTCGTTGTTTGAGAAGGAAGAGGAAGAGGAAGAAGAAGAGGAAGAGGAGGAAGCGGAGTAAAGAAAATCATTGTCAGAGGAAAAGGAGGAGGAGGAAGAGGAACAGGAGAAAGAGAAGAATAGGGGAAAAGGAGGAGGGAGATGAAGAGGAGGAGGAGGAGGAGGAGGAGGAGAGCTTGATAGGGAGGCTGAAGGAGAGACAAAGGAGAGAAGGAGGAGGAGGAGGAAGGAAGGAAAGGAAGGAAAGGAAGGAAGAATCATCGGAAGCAGAAGAAAAAGAGTAGAATAAAGAAGGAGGAGGAGGAGGAGGAGGAGGAAGAAGAGGGGGAGGGGAAAGAGAAGGAGGAAAAAGGAACAGAAGCTAGACTCATCGTTACAGAAGGAGGAGGAGGAAGGAAGGAAAGGAAGGAAAGGAAGGAAGAATCATCGGAAGCAGAAGAAAAAGAGTAGAATAAAGAAGGAGGAGGAGGAAGAGGAAGAAGAGGAGGAGGGGAAAGAGAAGGAGGAAAAAGGAACAGAAGCTAGACTCATCGTTACAGAAGGAGGAGGAAGAGGAGGAGGAAGAGGAGGAGGAGGAGGAGGAGGAGGTAAGGCCTGTTGTTGATTTTAAAGATGAAAACAGTACATGGAAAGGTCACTAACTACGACCGTCAGTGTTTTGGCCCCTCTGACCGACGAGAGAGAGAGAGAGAGAGAGAGAGAGAGAGAGAGAGAGAGAGAGAGAGAGAGAGAGAGAGAGAGAGAGAGAGAGAGAGAGAGAGAGCAAGAGAGAGAGAGAGAGAGAGAGAGAGAGAGAGAGAGAGAGAGAGAGAGAGAGAGAGAGAGAGAGAGAGAGAGAGAGAGAGAGAGAGAGAGAGAGAGAGAGAGAGAGAGAGAGAGAGAGAGAGAGAGAGCTATACCTTCCATAACTATTTTGAACGAAGGAAAAAAATGCCGAAAGAAAATGAAAAGTGAACGAAGACCAAAAAATCTCTAGAGAGGAAAAAATCGTTGGTCGGGATAAAGTCGAGGAAGAAAGAAAACTTGAGCTTGAGAGGACAGACTGACGTAACCTGGACTTTACTACAGGGCCACATTTTTAGGTCGGCACCCTTAGACACTTCCAGCCCACACAAAATCTATTTCCAAAGTCCAAAGAGGAGATCAATCGCATCCTAGTGAGTGCTTTTTTCAGGTTCACGGTACAGAGGAAGGGTCAAACTATCATCAGGGTCATTAAACAACCCCGGAAAATGCCCTTAAATCCTACAAAAGCCTTGTCAAATGTGTTTTAGAATATGAGATTTTAACATTTCAGCGGTCAAACACACACACACATTTGACAAGGCTTTCGCAGGAGTTTGGGGTATTTCCAAGGGCAGTATAAATGACCCTGGTGGTAGTCTGGCCCTTCTTCTGCATCATGAACCTGAAAAAAACTCATGAAAACCCTATTAATCTCCTTTTTCATATTCTTAAACTTATCAGCGCCCAAGCACACATTTGAGAAGGCTTTCATAGGAGTTTTGGGCATTTGAAGAGGTAGTTTTATGACCCTTCTGGTAGTTTAATCCATTTTTTGTGCCATGAACCTACAAGAACACTCATTAGAACCCGACTGATCTCTTTTATGGCATTTGGAAATAGTTGAAGTGAGTTCGGAGGGAAGAGTCTGAATATCAACCTACATATTTTCATAGCTTGTTAAAGAGAAAGAGGACGAAGAGAGAGATTAGAGACGAAAGTAGGTAGTTAAAAGAAAGTTGTCAGGAAGGCGATAGAGGACAAGACAGAGCTAGGAAGGGTCTGATTATCAACCTATATATCTTCATAGCTTGTTAAAGAGGAAGAGGACGAAGAGAGAGATTAAAGACGAGAGTAGAGAGTTAACCCGGTAGCAGCGACGGGCCAAATTTGTGGCTTTACCGCGTAGTACCAGCGACGGGCCAAATTCTCGCCTTGACATGAACCCCCCCCCAAAAAATAGATACATAAACTTGTCACAAATGCGTTGATACATAGAATGGTTTGCGTGAGTGATGATTTTTTCTCATGAATTCGCTTAGAGGGGCCTTTTAGATACATGATCCCCGCAGTTACCGGGTTATGTAAGACCCGTTATATAGATGCTTTCGACTTCCTCAACAGCCATTTTCAAAGGTCACAAAGGAGATTAGTCGGGTTCTCATAAGCTCCCATTAGCACCGTTGCCAGATTGTCGTACTCAGAGCATAGTATTTACCGGTTTCTGACGCCTAACTATTGCCAAGAAACATCAGGATCTTACTCTTTCAACGATAACTATAATTGCGTTTCGTTATTGGAGCCCAGAAGACAGTTTTGGGGTAGGAGGACGGGAAATATAAGCGACTGAGTACGACAATCTGGCAACGTTGCCCATAAGTGCGTGGGTATTTATCTGTCTGTCAATCTATCCGTCCATTACCTATTTACCTGTGAGTCTATCCGTCAGTCAATCAATCACTGCAATATATAGTTACCTGTGTGTC
Organism: Eriocheir sinensis; assembly: GCF_024679095.1. Classification (NCBI taxonomy): domain Eukaryota; kingdom Metazoa; phylum Arthropoda; class Malacostraca; order Decapoda; family Varunidae; genus Eriocheir; species Eriocheir sinensis. The sequence continues at coordinate 31,636,047 of NC_066510.1, read as the reverse complement.
TATCTGTCAATCGATTAATCAGAAAAAAAATCATTACTTATTTTTTCATAGTAAAGAACGAAAAAGCTCACTAATTTACTACCCCTTAACTTCTCTGTGAATCTATCTGTCTATCTATCTATCTATCTATCTATGAGTAAGGAGAGTGGGATACGAACACTGACCACCACAAAAGTTATTCAAGGCACGACATCTGAATATATAAAACACCCATGCTATGAGTGACCTTCACACACACACGCACACACACACACACACACACACACACACACACACACACACACACACACGCACACACGCAATGGCTCGTCCTGACATTCAAATTAACCACAAAATGAATGAATTGTAAAAAGAGAATGAAAAAAAAAAGAGAAAAAAACATGACAATGCCTTTGGAAATACTGAAAATGGAGATAATGAGATTGGGAGAGATTTTTGTTTTTGTGTTTTGCTCAACAAACTAAAAAAGGAAAAAGAAATGAAAGGAAATAACCAGGAAAAAAGGTTCAATGCTTATGAGAATTTGGGGTTTAAACGATTAAGTTACACACACACACACACACACACACACACACACACACACACACACACACACACACACCGACAAGGTTACGTTTATACTCCTTAAAATCTAAAATCATGAGGAAAGAATACAAATTTACTTATATAAGAAAAGAAAGAAAATTATTACCCACTCGATTACTCACTCACTCACTCACTCACTCAATTTCTCTGTAATTCAATCTTTCTGTAACTCCCTTCTTTCCTCCTTCACTCATTCCTTCCCTAACTTCCTCATACTCCTTTCCTTCTCTCCTTCTCTCCCTCCCTCCCTCATTTTCTCCACTTTAACTCAATCCTTCCCTCCCTCTTTTTTCCTTCCTCCCTCCCTCTCTCTCTTACTCATTCACTCCCTCCCTCACTCACCAGGATGAATGAACAGCCCGTTAATGACTCAACAGGGAGGTGCTGAGGTGAGTAGGACGAGCTGACATCTCTTCATTATGCCGTGTGTGTGTGTGTGTGTGTGTGTAGAGGGTCAAGGTCGCTTCGTGTCTGGTTCCTGTTCGAGTCTCATCACACCACAACGATTTATGTATCTTCTTTTTTTTCCTTTTTTGTTCTTTTAAGAGCGAGTGGGGGAGTTGAGTCGCGTCAGGGCGAGTGCGTGTGTCTCTCTGTCTGTCTCTTCTTGTTCCAACTCGTCACTCACTCACAGTAATGACGAGTACTTGAATAACGAGTGAGGTTATCCAAAGGACCAAAGTCACACGAATATCAGACCCACCACTTCTTTAGCCTTCTGTCTTTGCCTCTCTCTCTTTATCCGTCTCTCTATGTCCTTTCAACCCCTTCTTCAGTAACGCTTTTGAGGTGAAACAGACCGATGACAAAGACTCTAGGATCTCTATCACACCCACGAGAAGATAGAGAGACAAATATTTCAAGTGTGTTCCGTTTCTCTACAGCGACTTATGGGTTTCAGCGCGCGTGTGGAGGCAGCCAGAACGCGGTAGGGAAGGCGACTGGGCAATGCGGGTAGCGGCACGCGGGG
>NC_066510.1:31626992-31629492 GCF_024679095.1 Eriocheir sinensis | reverse complement strand
GGAAGAGAAGGAAGTCATTTTTGAAAAGTTTGTCCTTATATTTTTTTACGCCATTTTCCTTTTTCCTGTTCCTTTCTTCTTCTATTTTGCTTTTTATTTTTCGTTTCCTTTCTGTCTCTCTCTCTCTCTCCCTTTTTTTCCCTTTCATTATCTTCCTTTCCTTTTCTTCCATTCACTTTCTTTCTTCTCATTCCCCCTTTCTTTTCCTTTCCTTTCCTTAGAGTCCCATTTCTCTTTTTCATTTCCTTTTTCTTCCTTTTTCTTACTTCTCTTCGTATTTCCTTCCATTCTTTCTCTTTTCTCTCTATCCCAAACAATATATTATCTTTCTTATATTTTCCTTTCCTTTTCTTTCTTTTCCTTGCTTTTCCTTTCCTTCCCACTCCTTCCCTTTCCATCCCTTATCTTTCCTCTCCTTCATTTCCCTTCCCTTCCCCTCTCATTCTCTCTCTCTTTCCCCTCGTTCATCCACTTGTGTCACCCCTTCTCCTCTCTTTCATTAAGATATATTTCTCTATGTCTTTCTCTCCCTCTTTCTCCGTTCCATCCTGTGTTATTATATCTGCACGTGTGAGTCTGTCTTTCTCTCTGCCTGTGTGTGTTGGTTTAAATGTTCACTCTGTCTGTCTGTCTGTCTGTCTGTCAATCTCTCTCTCTCTCTCTCTCTCTCTCTCTCTCTCTCTCACCCACCCCTTCAACATGTCAAATACAACACTGGAACCGAATTTGTGTAAGGACGAATTTGTACTTGGACAGAATTTGTAATAGGGCAGAAATTGTATGACTCGGCATTCTATGATTTTTTTGGCTCCAATAACAACTCTTTTCAAAGGCTACAAAGGGAGATTAGTCGAGTTTTAACGTTCTTGGTGCAGGGGCCTTGTCAAATCATCACTAGGATCATAAAACTATACGAAAGGCTGGATAAATGTAGATATGGAGACGGGACTATTAAGGTTTACCTCGGGCCCGTCGACTACAACAGGTAAATACAGATAGGTAAACACACACACACACACACACACACACACACACACACACACACACACACACACACACACACACACACAACCTATACGAAAGCCTTATCCAATGTGGGTGTGTCAGTGTGTGGGTGTGTTTGAGGATATATCAGGAGACTCTTGTAACACCTCGTCATGCATTTCCTTGAACCACCACCACCACCACCACCAACAACAACAACAACAACAGCTAACTCGGCATGGCACACCCTTCAACTTCAACCCCTTGCTTCCGTCTCTCAGTCCTCTTCTTCTTCTTCTTCTTCATCTTACTCCTCCTCCTCCTCCTCCTCTTCCTCTTTCTCCTAATCTTCCGGTTCGCCATTCTGAAGCTGCTCTATTTAATTCCTTTCTTTCATTTCAGTCTCTTCTTCATCATTATATATATTTTTTCTTTTCATTTTCGTATTGTATTATTTTTTTTCTGCCTCCTCCGCTTCTTCCTCCTTTTCTTCATTTCCTGTTTCTTCTCTACACAATTGTTATTTTTTTTTCCTTGATCATCTCTAACAACGCCGCTTTCTTCTTTTTTCTTCTTTCTCTTCCTCCTCCTCCTCCTCCTCCTCCTCCTCCTAGCATTCTCTCTCACACCATGCCACACCCAACAATGCCGCCGACTCTCTCTCTCTCTCTCTCTCTCTCTCTCTCTCTCTCTCTCTCTCTCTCTCTCTCTCTCTCTCTCTCTCTCTCTCTCAATTCAGAGCATACCTAATCAGGACCATTTGTAGCAGTAGTAGTAATAGTAGTAGTAGTAGTAGTAGTAGTAGTAGCAGAAGTAGTGGTAGTTGTTGTTTTGGTAGTAGAAATAATAGCAAGTAGTTTTACCAGTAGTTTTTTTTTTTTTTTATATAATGAAAAAAGAACTGGAAAAAAAACATATGCAGTAAGAGGACTAACAAAAACGAACAAACAAAAAAAAACAGTAATCACTGCTACTACTACTACTACTACTACTACTACTACTACTACTACTACTACTATCACTCCTGTTACTACTACATCCGCCACCACCATCACCACCATCACTAACACCAAAAAAAACACCACCACCTCCACCACCACCGCGGAAGAGGGAGGGAGAGTGGCAGGTTCGTCGTGAATCAACATTAAAGGTGTCGGGTGGAAGAGAGAGAGAGAGAGAGAGAGAGAAGAGGAAAAATTAGAGGGGGGAAGAGAAGAGGGTTGAAACAGTGGACGCTTAGAGGTATGGAATTAATTGGCACACACACACACACACACACACACACACACACACACACACACACACACACACACTCTCTCTCTCTCTCTCTCTCTCTCTCTCTCTCTCTCATATGTTTGTCCTTCATTCAATCAGTTATTCATTTTATTGCTTTACTCTTTCATTCATTCACTCATTCATTTCATCATTCCCCTCAGTTATCTTTTTTTTCCTTCATTCGTCCTTCATTCATTCAGTTATTCAGCTTTTCCTTTAACCCTTTCATTCCTATTCCCTT
>NC_066510.1:31619492-31621992 GCF_024679095.1 Eriocheir sinensis | reverse complement strand
GGAAGGATTGGGAAGGGAAGGGAAGGGAAGGAAAGGATTGGGAAGGGAAGGGAAAAAACAAAAAAAACTCATCCTTGACCCTCGAACAACAACAAAAAAAAAAAAAAAACCCTTGACCCTCACCCTTGACCCTCGAACTCACCCATTGGTAGAGGAGGAGCCACCGGGGTCATGCGTGGCAGGTCGACCCACTTGGGGACCACGGGGGAGTCGCGCGTTCATGGTGGTGGTGGTGGTGGTGAGATCCTTTTCCTCTTCTCTTTCTTCTTCTTTTTTCTTCCTTTTCTTCTTCTTCTTCCTTTTTTCTCTTTCTTTTATAATCCTTTCCTTCCTTTTTTTTCTTCTTTAATCTTTCTTTTCTTCTTCTTCTTCCTCTTCCTTCTTTGTCTTTTGATTTCCCTTTCTTCCTTTACTTCCTCCTTTCTTCCTCCTTTCCTTCTTCTATTCTCTACCTTTTTATCCCTTTTATCCTTCTTCTTTTTGTCTCTCTCCTTCTTTTCCTTTTTAGTTTTGCTTCTTCCTCCTCTTTTCTATAATTCCTTCCTTCATTATTTTCTTCTTTATTCTCTTCTTCTTTTCTTCAGTCCCTTGTCTTCTTCTCCGTCCCCGTCTTGTTTTGTTTTCTTTAGTCTTTCCTTCTTTTTTTTTCTCTCCTCCTCTCCTCTCTCCCTCCTTTCTTTCTCTCCTATTCCTTCTTTCGTTCTTCCATTCCTGTTTCTCCTTATATGTTGTTAGTAATCTTCTCTCTCTCTCTCTTTCTTTCTCTTCTTTGTTCTTTCTATCTTCTTTTATTCTCCCTTCATTCCTTCTTTATCTTCTTATGTCCTTAATCTTTTGTCCTCTGATGTTGCGAGTCTTTTAATAATGTTTTCTTCCTCTCCCTTTGTTATCCTCTTCCTCCTCCTCCTCCTCCTCCTCCTCTGTATTATCCTTTCCTCCTCTTCTTCCTTGTTTCTTCTTGGTCTTTCTCTTTCCTATTTCGTCTTCTCCTTCTCTCCTTCCTTTCGCTGTCTCTCTCTTTTTTTCTCTCTTGCCTCTCTTCCTCCTTCTATTTCTGTCCTCTTATCTCCTTGATCTGTCTGTATCCTTCTCTCTCTCTCTCTCTCTCTCTCTCTCTCTCTCTCTCTCTCCTTTCTTCCTTTATCAAATCTTTTAAAATGTACTTCGTTTCTTTTTTTTCTTTTTTTTTTATTATTAAGAAACGTCACTTATTATCGGCTCAAAAACAACAACAGCGGTGTGTGTGTGTGTGTGTGTGTGTGTGTGTGTGTGTGTGTGTGTGTGTGTTTGCTTCACTCCAAATTTCTCTTCTCACAAACTTTTCCTTCTATTCCCATGTCGCTTTCTCTCTCTCTCTCTCTCTCTCTCTCTCTCTCTCTCTCTCTCTCTCTCTCTCTCTTTTTTCTTTCTCTTTTTTTCCTGTTCTTTCTTCCTTTCGTTTTTCTCTTCTATCTTCCTTCCTTCTTTCTTTGATTTCCTTTTCTTTCCTTTTCCTTCCTTTCTTTTCCCTTCCTTCCTTTCTTCCTTTCTTTCGTGTTCTGTTCTTCTTGTCTTTCCTTTTAACTTCCTCTTTTAACAGCGACCCTCTCACTCTCTCACTCTCTTACGTTCTCTTCAGTAACCTTCTAATGCAACCTCTACCTGTGTACCTTTTCACCTTTGTCCGTACTATACAAACTTCAAGGCTTTCCAAACACTACACACAAAAACTTTTACTTCTTGTGGCTGTGATGTTTCCAAGACAACTAAGACTTCTCGACCTCACGACTCCGGCTTTTCTTTCTCCGTTTCTCTCTATATAGATATCAACACCAGGAGCTTTGTGAGACGGACTCGCGCGGGGCGGCTTTCCTCTTATCCAATTACACTCGACTTGGCGGCCGCGGCAAGGAGAGGAGAGGGAGGAAGGAGAGGAAGGGAAGAGGACGAGCTGACCAAGACTGCGTGGCTGCGTGGCGTGGCTTGCGGCGTCCCAAGTTTTGTCACGAGGGAGTTTGATGCAGTAAAGAACCTTTTATTTTTCTTTCTTTCTCTTTTTGGTAGAGGAGAGTCGAGAAAGAGATGAGGAGAGTTGCTGCGGGCGGGCGAGTGTTTTTTGTTTTTTTAGGGCCCAGCGTAGGAGGAAGAAGAGGAGGAGGAGGAGGAGGAGGAGGAGGAGGAGGAGGAGTTAATGGAGAGAAAAGTCGGGTTTGCAGTCCTTCAGGAAATAGGTTCTTGACGGGAAGATTCTAAGAGTTGTTTTCCTCCGGCAGTGAAATTAAGACTGCAGAAGGAGGAGGAGGAGGAGGAGGAGGAGGAAGACGAGGAGGAAGATTCGGGAGGGTGCAAGACTTGGGAAATGCAGAAGACGAAGGAGGAGGAGGAGGAGGAAGGGCGGGAGGAAGAAGAAGGAAGGAGAAGGAGAAGGAGAAAGAAAGATCACATCGTTTTAGTATTGCGTAGAGGGAAGATTTGGGGTAGGAGATGCGGGAGGAAGAAGAAGAGGAGGAGGAGGAGGACG
>NC_066510.1:31594492-31616992 GCF_024679095.1 Eriocheir sinensis | reverse complement strand
TTTCTTTCTTTCTTTCTTTGTTTCTATCTATCTTTCTTTCCTTCTTTCCTCTTTCTTCCTCTTTCTTTTTTTCTTCCTGTCTTTCTTTCTTTCTTTCTTTCTATCTTTCCTTTTCTCTTTCTTTCTTTCATTATAGGAGCTGTATTCAACGGTCTCTTTTTTTTCTTTTTTCTCTTTTTTTTTTTTTTTTTTTACAGCTAAAGAAACAGGTCAAGGGCAACAAAAAAAGGAGTAAAAAAAAAAAAAAAAAAAAAGCCCGCTAATCACTGGTCAATTTCAACTCCTGCCTTCACTATAAACAAAACCTTACATCCATTCACCCACGTCTTCACCCACTCACTTACTACCCAACCACTTACTCTTACGCCCACACTCACAGCGTATCACCCACCGGTTCTGCCACCAATCACCACTGCTTCTCGAGTAATCCCCCTTCCTCCACTTACTAATCCTCCTTGCATGCTCTATTCATACCTCCGTTTCTCTAGTTCTCGTTGTGTATATATATTCTGTCAGGGGCTATTTTCCCCCTCTCTCGCAATTCTGTTTTCTCTCTTGGAAGGAAGTTAAAGGGCAAAGAAAAATAATAATGAGAAAAGAAAACGCTCTAATCACTGTTCCTATAAAAGAGTTTAGAAGAGTGGGCAAAAGAGAGGTCAGATCAGATCCTATGTGGTCCCGGAATATGCCTTCGCAACGCCTCCCGGATTTTCTGTTCAGTCAATGTTCGCGTGCTTCAACTCTTTATTTTCTTCATCAGTTTTCACTTGACATCTATTTTTTTTCACTGATTTTGCACTTGTGTTTTAGTCTTCTGTACTCGTCGTCTTTCCTTCCAGAGTTTTTTTCAAGTAACTTTTTCTTTCCTGTCCTGATACTCTCCTCTTGAAGGCGACTGTTATGTTATTCGTAGGACAAATGTGTGTTTTTTCGTTAAACTTTCTACTAACATTATTAATTTCCGCTGGCTATTTCCTCCTTCAAATCACAATTCGCTATTTTCCTTCTTGCTGTTATGCCATTCGTAGGAGAAGAAAATTTATGTGTGCTTTTTCTCCTTAACTTTTCGACTAACATCAATATTTTTCACTGGCTATTTCCTCTTTTAGTTCACAGGTTTCTATTTTCCTTCTTGCTGTTCTGCCATTCGTAGTAAAAGACCAACCTCAACCTCATTAATCAGCATAACCATCACCTGTAGCTCATTAGTTTACCTTCCCAATGCCTATCATCCAACCTCGTTTTTTGCACCTGTCAACAAGATCATTAGCAGGTACGACCGTTAACTTCTCACCTCCCGCACTTGTACCACATTTAACCTACGTACGTTGCCAGAATCCATTATCAAACTGTACTTTCTTCAGCAAACTATTAATATCGACAGCGCTTCCTTTACTTCAATCCTCCTCCTACATTTGTGAATGAGTTTGGTTTACCCCTTCATCTCCCACGTCTCACGCCAGTAACATATTTTAACCTACGTTCCCAGAATCCATTATCAAACTGTACTCTCTTCAGTAAACTATATATATCGACAGTGCTTCCTTTGATTCAATCCTCCTCCTACATTTGTGAATGAGTTTTGTTTACCCCTTCATCTCCCACGTCTCACGCCAGTAACATATTTTAACCTACGTTCCCAGAATCCATTATCAAACTGTACTCTCTTCAGTAAACTATAAATATCGACAGTGCTTCCTTTGATTCAATCCTCCTCCTACACTTGTGAATGAGTTTTGTTTACTCCTTCATCTCCCACGTCTCACACCAGTAACATATTTTAACCTACGTTCCCAGAATCCATTATCAAACTGTACTCTCTTCGGTAAACTATAAATATCGACAGTGCTTCCTTTGATTCAATCCTCCTCCTACAATTGTGAATGAGCATCTCACACCTGTAACATATTTTAACCTACGTTCCCAGAATACCCCGACAAACAACTTCCTTCAGCTAACTAGAAGCATCAACAGTTCCCCCTTGACTTCGGTTCTCATCCCACGCTTGTGATTTCCATGTTTTAATTTCCATCGCCCACTTTCAATTGGCTGTCTGTCCTTGGAACGTATAACCAGGCCCCAAGACGATGCCGTGATTGTCTTTTGTCAGCGTTCCTTCCTCATTCTATTGTTTTAGCTCACGTATTGGTTTCCTCCTTCTCTGCTTCCCCCTTCTGCGTCTCCTATACCTACTTCGCAGCATCCCAAATCTTCCCGCTACGCAATACTAAAATACTGATCTTCCTTCCTCTTGCTTCTTCTCTTTTTCCTCCTCCTCCTGCTCCTCCTTGCCTCGCCTGACGCCTCATCTCCCGCCGCCTACACTCCAAGTCTCTCTTCACCGAACAGAAAGTCAAGACAAAACCTCAAATTGTCCCTAAAGATCCCACCGCCTCCCCGAGTCTCTTGCCATCGCTGCCCACACCCCCCCACACACCCCCACCCCACACACAGTACCCCTTCCCCTCCACACCCACACACACATCTCTTCCCCACAGACACACTAATGCCATTAAAAATCCCTTGAGGTTTGGAGTATGAAGAAGAGAGTTTGTCCGCAATAGGAGTGGTAATTTTGTCGACCGTCTCATTTCTGTTTCTAAGTCAATAGCTCAAAGGGTCGGACTCAGAGCGAAGCGGGCAGGTAATTCCGCTTGTTCCAGACTTAAAAGGCGAGTGGGCAGGAACGAAGTGCTGGAGATTCTGATTAAGGCTTGCATGAAAGAGAAGGGTTAAAGGTATGAGAGGAGATGATGGGGAAAGATGGATGATGGAGGTACTCATTAACTCTTGCACTGGAAAGGAGGATAATTGAATGGAAATAAGGGGGAAAGGAATCGCGAGTGAGAAAAATGTCGGGGAAAGGTGAGGAAAGGAAAGAATATGAAGAGGAAAAAAAGGGGGAGAGAAAGACGGTGAAAAGAAAGGAAGGGAAAGAATATAAAAAGGAGAAATGAAGCGAAGGGGAAAAGAAATGAAAGAAATTGGATATGAAGGGAATTTTCATCTACTCATAAATATATAAAAGAAAGCTAACTACTATGAAAGGAAAAAAAAAGGGAAAGAAAAAGGAAAGAGAAAGTAAAGAAGAAAAGAAGCGAAAGGGAATAAAGTGGAACGGTAATATAAGAGAAAAAAATGATGAAGACTCTCATTAACTCTTGCATTGAAAAGAAGGATAAATCGTACAAAAGGAAATATACAGGAAAGGGAATGAAGGGAAAATGAGATAAAAAGAAAAGGAAATAAAGAGTGCGGGAAACGAAAGGGGAAATAACCATGGAGACTCATTAAATCTTGCATTAAAAAGAAGGATGAATTGTACGAAAGGAAATGAACGGGAAGGAAAGTGGAGGAAAAATGAAATAAAAAGGAAATGAAATAAAGAGTGCAGGAAACGAATGGGGAAATAACCATGGAGACTCTCACTAACTCTTGCATTAAAAATAAGGATAATTAATTTTGCACGAAAGGAAATAAACGGGAAAGAAAGTGGAGGGAAAATGAGATGAACAGGGAAGGATATAAGGAGTAAAGGAAACGAAAGGGGATATAAACCATGGAGACTCTCATTAACTCTTGGATTTAAAAGAAGTATAAATGGCAGGAAAGCAAATATGTTAAGAGTAAATGCTTAATTAATCACAGCGGGAACCATTTTACTGGAAGGCGGAAAAATAAAACATAAAAATAATTACATGCCGTGAAAGGTTTCCATTAAGGGAGTCGGTTGAATGAGTCACGAAAGAAAACGGAAATAAATGAGATGAACGGAAAAAATAATCAGACGTGAAACTGAGAGAGAAACATTTGGGAGATAAGAAGGAAATGCCTGTTAAAAAAAGATATGTTGATGAAGAAGAAGAGAGAAAAAAAGGTTGAGATAGGAATACAGGAGTGACAGACGGGGAAAGAAAAGTGCATTCAAGGACCATGGAACAAAAGTTCACATGAAAGATAAAGAAGAAAAAATACAGATGAAGATAACAGGCAAGAGAGAGAAGAAAATGTGGAAAAAAATAAAAGGTATGAGAAAAGGTAAAGGTATGAGAGGAGATGATGGGGAAAGAAGATGGATGATGGAGGTACTCATTAACTCTTGCACTGGAAAGGAGGATAATTGAAAGGAAATAAAGGGGAAAGAAATCGCGAGGGGGGAAAATGACGGGGAAAGGTGAGGAAGGGAAAGAATACGAAAAGGAAAAATACAAAAACACAAAATAAAGCAAATACGTATGAAGATAAGATAACAGGCAAGAGAGAGACAGAAGAAAATGAAGAAAAAATAAAGAAAAGTTCAATACAAAAATACACAATAAAGCAAGAGCCATACAAAACGATTAAATAAATGTTTAAACTTTATGCAAAAACTCGAAGTAAAGTTCTATACAAAAAAACGTACAGTAAAGCTCAATAAAAGTGTTACCAAGCCCATGCAAAAAAAAATATTATGTAGCTACACTTCAATACAAAAAATAATTAAAGCTCTATATTAAAAGAATAATAAAAAGGAGAGGCGAAAGAGAAAGGAAAACAAAAATAGAAACAAAAATAAAATATACCTCTATACCAAAATTAATAAAGTCAAATATGTTAAAGATGAGGTCCCGGTAGTCTCGTTAAGGGATGGAGGAAGCAAATGCGCCTGGCCTGGTTTAATTAAGGGGCCAAGCACTTACCTGGCCTCCCGCGCCCATCATGTTCCCACGCTCACCTGAGGAGGGAGAAAAAAAAGAAGCGTCATTCATCTGTCAATAGGAGAGTAATGCGTGTGTGCGTGCGTGTGTGTGTGTGTGTGTGTGTGTGTGTGTGTGTGTGAAAATGTTATGTTTATATGAGCGTAAATTCACACACACACACACACACACACACACACACACACGCACACACACACACACACACACACACACACACACACACACACACCATTCATCACGTCACCAGGAAGAAAAGACAAAAACAACATAGAGAAACACAGCAAAAAAGAAAACGCAGAAATAAGTGGGTGAGTCATCTTCATTTAGGTTCCTAGCGGCGGCGGCGGCGGCGGTGGTGAAGTCGGGGAGCGGAGGTCTAGTCTTTGCGCTGCGTGAGAAAGTTCATCAAGGTCACGAGCCTCAGCTGATCCTCGAGGGACAGGTCGGCGCCGCGGTGACACCTGACGACCGGCCAATTAAGTTTCTCCACCTGGTCGTCATGCTTCTCTAACATGAGCTGACGGGTCTTGAGGCGCCGCACCTCCGTCATCATCCCGAAGACGTAGCCGAAGGTGAAGTTGAAGAGCACGAGGTACAGCACGACGGAGGCCACGAAGAAGTAGACCTCCCCCCAGCCCGGCGCGCAGGTCATCAGCTCCTCGTAGTCCATGTCGCCCAGGAATTGGAACTGAATGAGCTGGATGAAGGAGTTGGTCTTCTCGCTGAATAGGACGGTGCACACGCCGAACAGACTGTGGCCCACGACGGCGAACACGATGTTGAGGAGCAGGAAGTAGCAGATGAAGGGGATCGAGTACTTTAGCGCCTTGCGGATGCCCACCACCAGCAGCGTCACCTCGTGCCACCAGTAGTTCTCGTACTGGCACAGGTGCAGGAGGCTCACCAGCACCAGCCCGATGCCGGCGTCCCGGGCGGCCTTGGTCTGGCTTATCAGGTAGAAGAAGGGGAAGTGTCGCTGCTCCTCCATGAGTCGCTCCACCTTGTGCAGGTGCGTGGCGTCGCCTGGGACGGTCGGCAGCGGGGCCATCAGCTCGTCGTAGCGCAGCACCGCCCTCACCTGAGAGTACAGCCGCCACGCCATCAGGCCCACCGTGGCCAGGGTGAGGAAGAGGCGGTACTGTAGGTGCTGCTTGGGCTCCCACACGGCGCGGAGCAGCAGCAGCAGCAGCACTAGGGCGGGCAGCACCACCACCTTCACGTCGTCCACAACGGTGTGGTAGTTGCCCCTCCGGAAGAGCCCCGGCAGGTGGACCGTCTCTATCGTGTGGGTTGGCCACCACCTGTTGAGGTCAAACGCCTGGAAGGCCAACGTGACGCGCAGGAACACGTCGGGACGTTTGGCGTAGAACGTAAAGTCTAGTTGGATGAGCCGCGTGCTCGCGTCCACGAACTTCCTGAAGATTTCCCTGTTGAGCGGCGCCAGGCAGCTCGCGGCGTACTCGCTGAGGGGCTGCGCGGTGAGGTTGGGCCGCGGGATGTCCAGCACATGGCCGCCTGGAGGGTATTCACAGTTGAAGCAAGCCTCGGAGCTCAGGAAGCCGAGGTCGGTGTCGCTGTGGTACGTCAGCGTCAGGTTGGAGGCGTCCAGCAGCGGAGGACACTGCACGCCCTCCAGTGTCACATGCTCAAAGCTCCTGTAAGTGTCTATTTCCTCCTCGGCGTGGCTCAGGTCCAGTCTCTTGAAGCACTCGCTCCGGAACACCGGGTACAAGCAGGTGCTGTTCTTGACGTAGAGCAGCCTGACGCGGGGCCGACCCACCAGCATGTCCACGTTGAGCCGCTGGTCCATCACCCATTGTAGCATGAGCGTCTCGTGGGACGCCTGCACCTGGTGGAGGCGTTGCGGCCCCTCCGGGAGGAAGTCACTGTAGGCGCCCTTGGCTTCGAGGTAGAGTTGGTTCTGCTCCCAGATGAGCTCCTCGAGAAGGAGCTGCGCGCACTGCAGGGCCAGCACCACCAGGGTTAGCACAACGCAGCGCAGTGGCCGCCGCTCCTCGTCCCGGCGCACGCCCTCAGGCCGGCGGCGCAAACCGTCGGGCCCGATCTCCGTCACGAACTTCATGACGCTCGGCGAGGCTTTGGCTCTCTCTGTGTGAGGTTCAGCTTCAGGTCACAATGAGCGGCGAGTACTGGTTCGCTTCTTGTTATTTTTCTACGAGGCCCAATTTCGGGTTACGATCACACGACACAGTATCTTGAGAGGAAAAGAATCAAGGCAACTGGCAACAATCTGACCTTTGCTCCTTTATGACCCGCTCACTTTTCTCGCATGCCGCCCACCACCTCTTGCCACACTCACCTTACACCCACCACCCCCGCCAACACTCCTCTCCTGACACCCACCACCGCAGCCCACACTGAACTTAACTCCACCACCTCTACGAACAGTCACCTTTATTCACACTCCGCCCACACCTCACTCACTCCCACTTCCTTTCTCACTTATGCATCATCAAGGTGGAGGCGAAATACTTCTCTCACCACGCACATACAGACATACATTGAGGGACAGACAAACGAAGACAGAAAGACGGGCAGACAGAGAGAAGCAGGTGAATAAAGTAACAAATAAATCAACATACCTATAAAGAAACAAGTAAACACACACACACACAAACACACACACACACACACACACACACACACACACACACACACACACACACGAAAAAGAAATATATAAGCATGTGAAAAAAAAAAGAGAAAGACCTTCGTATGATTCTCCAAACTCGAATAAAAAGATATATCCATTAATTATGATAAAAAATGTAAATGAAGAAAAAGATAAATAGTAGCAGAAGAGACACTAAAGGGGGCTCGAAGTCATAAGAAAGTACCAAGGACAGTTATAGAGGCGTAGGTAATGAAATGTGGCACACCATCACCGCAGACTTTATATCGCAAACTGTAGTTACGGAATGGTAGTAGCAGTAGTAGTAGTAGTAGTTGTAGTAGTAGTAGTAGTAGTAACAGTAGTAGCAGTATCTTTTTTTTCACCTCCCTTGTCTCCCTTCACACAGCTCCCTTCCCTTCCCTCCCTTCCTTTCCATTCCTATCAATCTTTTCCCTTCCCTTCCCTCCCCTTTCCTACCCCTCCCTTTCCTTCCCTTCCCTCCCTACCTCTCCTCTCCTCTTTTCTCCCTTCCTTTCATATCCCTTCCCTACATATCCCTTCCCTTCCCTTCCCTTCCCTTCCCTCCTCTCCACACCCACACCAATCCCTTCCTAATGATTATCTTCTGAAACGCATCGCTATTCCCCTCTTGGCCAGTGCGACCTTGAAGGACCCTCTGGAGACAGTGTAAACAGCATCCTCTTCCTCCGCCTCCTCTTTTTCTTCCTCCTCCTCATCTTCTTCCTCTTTCCTCATCATTTTCTGGCTTTTCTACTTCATCATCATCCCCTTCAACATTCACCTCCTCCTCTTCTTCCTCCTTCTTCTCTTCCTCTTCCTTTTCCTCCTCCTCCTTCCTTGTTCATACCCAGTTTTCTGACACTATCTCCTTTCTTCACCTTTTATTTTCCTACTTTCCTTTGCTCTTCCTCCTCCTCCTCTTCCTCCTACTCCTCCTAAGTCCACACCGCAAGGGCCTTCATGTGTTTGCTAGCCACAGTCCCACAGATAAGAGATAGCTATTGACCCTCATTCCTACGTCTGGCAGCCGGGTGTGTCTAGTCCCGGATTGGCCAGTGAACAACCTGCCCGCCAGTGTGTCCATGGCTGGCCTAAACTGTCCTACTGGTCCTTGGTTTTCGGGTCCCTCCTTTTGCTGCTTATAATGGTTCTTATTTTCCTTCTGTCTCCTCCGCTTCATCTTTCTTTATATTGTTCTTTCTTTTTAATTTTCTTCCTCTTCTTGGTTTTAATGTGTCTATTTCTGTTCATCGTCTCATTTCTCTAGTTCACTTCTTGTTCTTTTTTTTTTCTTCTCTCTCTCTCTCTCTCTCTCTCTTGTTTCTCTTGAGAGAGAGAGAGAGAGAGAGAGAGAGAGAGAGAGAGAGAGAGAGAGAGAGAGAGAGAGAGAGAGAGAGAGAGAGAGAATGTGTGAGTGTGTGTGTGTGTGTGTGTGTGTGTGTGTGTGTGTGTGTGTGTGTGTGTGTGTGCTCAATTTAATAGCAACTAAACTTAAGGACAATTTCTCGTAGTAATGAGAAATATTAGCTTTGAGAAGGTCAATCAACTCCTCCTCCTCCTCCTCCTCCTCCTCCTCCTCTCCCTCTTCCTCAACAACAACAACAACCTCTCTCCTCTAATTTTCTTCCTACTCAATCTTCTACCCTGTCTTCCTCCTCCTTATGAATAACTTCCTCCTCCTCTTCCTCCTCCTCCTCCTCCTCCTCCTCCTCTTTATCATCATCATCATCATCATCATCAACTCTCCCTTCTTCTCCTCCTTCTCCATATTTTAATGCTCATCTTCCTCATCATTTCCTCCTCCTCCTCCTCCTCCTCCTCCTCTTCATCATCATCAGCAGCAGCAACTCTCCCTTCTCCTCCTTCTTCTTCTCCATATTTCACTGTTCATCTTCCTTATCATCTCTTCCTCCTCCTCCTCTTCCTCCTCCTCCTCCTCCTCCTCGTCTCTTTCATCTTCCGGGTAAACATGAGGATTAACTTAATAATTTCAAAGGACGAGAAGGGTTCAGAGCCCCTTCATGCCGCTGGAAAGGAGAATCAAGGGCCAAGAAAAAGGACACAATATAATCTAATCGCGGACAAAGAACACGGCCCTCAATAACACGCGGCGGCACTCCTGAAAGGCGCTATTCAGTGACTCAAAAGTTTAAACGAGGATGGAAAATTCAGAGTGGCCAGATCCTTTGATTATAAATAGCGTCTACATACTTCTGAAGCCAAGGATTTCAGCATAAAGTAACCCAACACATATAAGACCTACTATTTCAACTAGGAATAAGTAGCAGATTAAAAGTTTAAGTAGGGTGTTGCCTTTCTAAGTCGCCCAGTAACTCTGATGGAAATACACTTCTCGTACATTTCTTATATACACTGCGAGAGAGATAACCACGCTGTAAATAGATGTAAGTTTAGTCCATTCTCTTAAACGTCTCGGGTTCCCATTACGTCTATTTCCCAAGGTCACAGAGGAGATTAACAGTTTTTTTTATGAGTGATTTTTCCGTTCAAGATGCAGAAGTCGTGTAAAACTATCACCAGCATCACAAAACAGTCCATGAAACTCCCAGCAACTTCCACAAGAGGCTTTTCAAACAGGGGAGGTGAGCCGCCGAGACTTTTAACAATACGCGCTGTTGTGTAGGTGTGAATAACGCTTACTATAGAAGTACTGAATGACGGAACAGTTGGACGAGGATGGCAATACACTCTTTGTAGTCTCTTCATGTACACAGTGTTATAAATAAGGATCTATAGGCTTAAATAACTCTTCGTAATAGCAGTGAAAAGTAATTGACGATGTAGCAGTTTAATAAGGATGGCAATACACTGTTTGTTGTCTCCATATATACACAGTGACATAGATAACCTTACTAGAGATAGATATAAGAAAGTGTAAGCTCTTAGTAATCCTCTGATGGCTTTTGATGACGCAACATTCTGATAAGGAACGCGGTATTGACAACTGCCTGATGGACTATTGAATAACCTTACAGTTCACTAAGGATTTTCTTACGGCAATATACGAAGAAAAGAACAAAAAAGCCCGCCACGTACAGTTGATCTATACTACACACACACACACACACACACACACACACACACACACACATCCTAATTCCTCCCCTCCCACATTACCTTCTCCTTCCCCCCCTCCTCCTCCTCCTCCCCTATCACCCCCCCAAAAAAAAATTATCTCGTGAATCATAAAAACGCAAGAAAGAAGAGAGAAAAAACTATTCCTCACCCCCTTCATTCACCCCTCCCCCTCTCGCCCCCCCTCCCCTTAGCGCCGGGAATTCCCCTCACGGTCAGGTGGGTTCAGGTAAATTTCTCTTCCTGGTTTAGGCGATCGGATCCCATAAATTTGGAGTCCAATAAAGAGTTCAGGTAAAGGTGCTCACGCGTGGGGAAAGAATGAGAAGGAAAAAAATAGAGGGAAAAGAGTGAGGGAAATTGAAGCGGAAGTTGGGAAATGGATGAGAGGAATGGGAAAAAAATAATAGAGAGGGAAAATATTTATTGGAGAAAGTAAAGGAAACTTGAAAAATGAATGAAAACGAGAAAAAACATTGTAAGGGAAACTTTTGGGGAACTGAAGGAAAGATGTGTGATAGTAAGAGGGAAAAAAGTTAAATAAGGAAGGAAGGAGGAGGATGAAGGAAGAAGAGGTAAAGAAGAGGAGGAGATAGATAGAAAGAGAGGAAGAGAAGAGGAGGAAGAAGAGGAAAAAAAGGGAAAGGAGTAAACCAGAGAAAGAAAGGAAGGGAAGAGAAAGGAGGGGAAAGGAAAGGAAAGGAGTGGAGGAGAGAAACAGAGAGGAAGGAAGAGGAAAATGGATACACACACACACACACACACACACACACACACACACACACACACACACACACACACAAACAACAACAACAACAAAAAACAAAAAAAATCTGTCCCCCCCCACCCACCCATATTCTACCACCCTTCCCCCCCACACACGCACGCAGCACGCACGCAGCACGCACGCACACACGCACGCAGGTAGTCACGTTGTGCAAAAAGGTGTGAGTATTTTTGCTGAGCCGAAATAGAACAGTGTCAAGGTCTGAAAGTTTTATAGGCGAAAAAAATATACTCCATAAGCGTCGAAGAGAGAGAGAGAGAGAGAGAGAGAGAGAGAGAGAGAGAGAGAGAGAGAGAGAGAGAGAGAGAGAGAGAGAGAGAGAGAGAGTGTGTGTCTATAATATTTTAGAACTATGAGGTAGGTAGTTTGACATCCCTGAAATCCATACGTGGAAAGGATGAAAAAATGGAAAATACGGAAAAATAAGAAAAATATATAAACGAATAGTAAACAAAGGGGAAGAAAATTAACGAAACAAAAGTAAAAAGAGGAAACAAAAAAAAATAGATAATATAAACGAAATCAAATATATGAAAGAAAAATAGAAAAACAGGGAAAGAAAAAATAATGTTTAGAGAAAGAAAAAAAATCAAAGTCCAATTTAACTCACGACAAACTTTCCACACGCGCTCTCTCTCTCTCTCTCTCTCTCTCTAATCCTCTCTCTCATTTTCTTTCACTCCCTTTCTTTCTTTTTTTCTTTTTAATCCTAATCTTATAATCTCTAAAAAATCGCCTCCATTTCTTTTTTCAGACTCCAACTTTTTCTCCATTTATTAAAGACTCTATCTCTCTCTTGCAATAGTTACGGACATGACTATCTATATTAAAATGAATGAATAAAACACACACACACACACACACACACACACACACACACACACACACACACACACACACACACTAAACCAATATATTTACGTCTCCCCCAAAAGAAGTGGAAGAGAAATAAAAAGAGAAAGAAAAACAATGAGAGAGAGAGAAAGAAAGAAAGAAAGAAAGAAAGAGAAAAAGAAAGAGAGAGAGAAATAAAAAACAGATAGAGAGATGCAGTTCCCTTCCCTTTTTCTCTCGCCTTCTCTCCCCTTCTCTTCCCCTTGCACCTCTCCTCCCTCTCCCTTAACCCTTCCACTCCCCTAACCTTCCCCCTTCCCCACCTATCCTCCCTCTCCCCTAACCTTACCTCCATTCATCCCCCCCTTCGCAAAAACAAAAGAAAATAAAAAAACATTCCTAAAACACAAAGACCACCTAATCCTTCACCGCCGCCCCCATGATCCAAGCAACTAGCGAGAATTTGGTGTACTAAGCAAGATTACGGGATGGCGCGCAGACCCCCCCGCTTAACCCCGTCCCTCCGCCATCGACCCCCCCCCCCTCCTCGCCTCACACACCTCTCAAATAGTTCACGGTTTTGTTTTGTTCTGCTTTTTTTTTTTGGAAGCGTTTTGAATATTTCTGCTGCAAATTGTTTCCGCGTGTTGGTAATTCTTGTTTTTTTGTTTTGTTTTGTTTCTTTCTGGTTCTTCCTTGATTTGTTTGCTTTGTTTAATTCTTCTTTTATTTTATCAAGTCCTTCTTTCATCTGCTTCTCCTTCTCTGCTTCCTCTTTCTCCTCCTTCTCCTCCTCCTCTTTCCTTATTCTGCTTCATAACGTAATCTCTGTCTTCTCCTCTTTTTCGTTATCTGCTCTTACTTCTCTGCTTCCTCCTTTTTCCTCCTCTTCCTTCTCCTTCCTTTTCCTCCATTTCCTTCTCCTTCTTCACTTCTTTCCTAATTCTCCTTCATCATTTTCTCTCCTCGTCACCTGCTCTTAATCATTTACCTCCTCCTCCTCCTCCTCCTATTTGTTTTCGCTCCACATATGTCAACACTGGCTTTCTTGGTTAGCCTCAATACCTGTATAAACACACCTGTAATAACCTGGCCACACCTGTCTCTACAACCTACACACACCTGCTGACGGGGCTACTTTTTCCTTCCTCTCCCTTCCTTCTCTTCTCTCCTTCTCTCCTTTCTCTTCCTTCCCATCCTCCCTTCCCTCCTCTCCCCACATACGTTGCTCTCCCCTTCCTTTTCCTTCCTTCCCTTCCTCCCTTCCACCCCTTCCAAACATCCTCTCCCTCCCTACCTTCCTTCTTACCTCCCTTTCCTTCCTCCCCATCCTCCCTTTCACCCCTTCCTTCCCTCCACTCTTCTTTTCTCTTCTCCTCCCTTCCTTCTTTCCTTCCATCTTTTCCTTCTCCTTGTTCTTCCTCTACTGTTGTTTCCCTTTTTTTTTTTGTCTTCATATATTATTGACCTGTTTGGCTTTTTATATATACATGTGTGTGTGTGTGTGTGTGTGTGTGTGTGTGTGTGTGTGTGTGTGTGTGTGTGTGTGTTGCTTTATATGTGTTTTTGTGAATGTTTTTTTTCTCTCTCTCTTTCTTTATTTGTTGTGGTGGCTTTGTTTTGATCTATTGAAATATCTATGTTTGTTTCTGTGTCTGTCTGTTTTTCTGTGTGTCTGTTTTATGTTTTTTTTTTATTTCCTGGTATCTGTGTGACTCGTCTTTGTTCTCTCTCTCTCTCTCTCTCTCTCTCTCTCTCTCTCTCTTTTACGTGTTATCCATTTGCAACGCCGAAAAGGTCAAGGTTCACCCGACATAATGCGAAGAGGCGACAATACACACACACACACACACACACACACACACACACACACACACACACACACACAGAGATAGACAGATAGATAGATAGATAGATAGAGAAAGAGAGAGAGAGAGAGAGAGAGAGAGAGAGAGAGAGAGAGAGAGAGAGAGAGAGAGAGAGAGAGAGAGAGAGAGAGCAGGACGAGAGGAGGAAGAAGAGGAGGAAGAAGAGGAGGAAGAGGAGGAGGCTGGGCGCTAGTGAGGAAGGTCAAAGGTCACGGAAGCTTGCTGGGCGTATGCTACCCCCCTATTCTCTCTCTCTCTCTCTCTCTCTCTCCTCTCTCTCTCTCTCTCTCTCTCTCTCTCTCTCTTATTTTTTCTCTTCTATTCTTTTTCTCACATAATTTTTGCTTCTCCCATATCGTGAGTCTTATTTTTCTCCTCCTTCTCCTCCTCCTCCTCCTCCTCTTCCTCCTCCTCCTCCTCCTCTACCCCCCCTCTGCAGCAACAAACGGCTCGACTGACTTCCCTAACCTGCTGAAGTTAGCGCCGCCGATAATGACATCAAGGTTGGAAATGCAGGTGTGATTGTGTTAAATTCACCTGGTAGTCCCTTGCTCTCTCTCTCTCTCTCTCTCTTCTCTCTCCCTCGTCTAGTATTCCCTCCTTCTTTCCTACATCTCTTCCTCTTCTTTCCTCTTCCTCATTCTTTTCCTCCTCCTTCCGTCTTTGCAATTTTCTATTCCTCCTCCTCCTCCTCCTCCTCCTCCTCCTCTTCCTCCTCCTCCTACTCTTCATATCCTTCTTCCTCTTCTTCCCCACCTTTGAAACTTAACACTCCTCACGACGGTGTCAAGTGGAAACCCGGAAACGAGAGAGAGAGAGAGAGAGAGAGAGAGAGAGAGAGAGAGAGAGAGAGAGAGAGAGAGAGAGAGAGAGAGAGAGAGAGAGAGAGAGAGAGAGAGAGAGAATAACAATACCCATAAACATTAGACACACAACTACAAGCATAACACACACACACACACACACACACACACACACACACACACACACACACACACACACACACACAACCAGTCACCCACAACCTCCCCCACCCCGCCCCCCTGTGGTGTGAAATATTGGTCAACACGGGTGAAGAGGAGAGGGCGGGAGAAAAATTACGGTCACGGAAATCCCTCGTGGCGGAGGATGGTGTATTTCAGGTGTGTGTGGGGGTCGTAAAATATCTCCCGCACTCCATTTTTCTCTCACTCACTCACTCTGATTATACCCTCATAGGTCAAGTATTGCGTCATTCTCACGCCATCATTGCGTCATAATTGCGTCATTGTTGCCATCAAAGGTAGTAGCAGTAGTAGTAGTGGGAGTATTATTGTCTAGTAGTAGTAGTACAAGTAGTAGTAGTAGTAGTAGTTGCAGTAGTAGTAGTGGTGGAGTAGAAGTAGTAATAGTAGTAGTAGTAGTACCCATTGCCACAGAGACCTGACCCTTGATGCAGCCCACAGAAGAAACGAACAAGAGAAGAACATAGGATATGAAGAAAGAATACAGAATGTGGACCAGGGCTCCTTCACCCCGGTAGTATTCACGATGGCAGGAGGGATGGGACCAAGGGCGCAGAGCTTCTACGCAAGACTCGCCGAAACACTGGCGGATAAGAAACAGCAGCCAAGAAGCAGTGTGGTCGCCTGGATGAGATGCAGGCTGTCCTTCTCCCTCCTGAGGTCAGCCTTGGTCTGCCTGAGAGGAACCAGGTCACCTGCACCCAAAACCACCCGCATTGCCGACCTGGATTTTGAGGCGACGGTGGTTGATAATTGTATCAACCACAAGCTCTGTTAGCTTAAAAATAATATGTTTAGTAAGGTTTGTAATATTAAATAAAGATGGTTGTCGGCCACAGTCATTGGCGGGGTGGGGCCAATGAATTGCTTTGTGAAAGGATATGAGAGAATATACCGCTCACAACGCAACTCTAATAGATGGAGGCCCGTAAAAAAAAAAGTAGTAGTAGTAGTAGTAGTAGTAGTAGTCGTAGTAGTATCATTTTTATTGCGTACTTAGAAAATTATTAGACTTTTACACACTCATTACGACAAGACTAGAGACAAATAAAGTAAGGGGGAGGGAGGGAGTGAGAGAAGCAAAGGGATATGGACAAGAGAGAAAGAAAAAGGGAATAAATATAAAAAAAAAAAAATGAGAATATGCAAAATATGAAATTGAGAAAAGACTGAAAAATGGAAAAAATAAAACAAAACAAAAAATGGGGAACGTAATCAAAGCAAAATTGGAAAACAAGACAAGTAAGGAAAAGAAGACAAAAAAAGGAAAAATATGAAAAAAAACAAGTAATGAGCGTAAATTAACATTAAAAACACTACTACTACTACTACTACTACTACTACTATTACTACTACTACTACTGCTGCTGCTACTGCTACTACCCCTACTACTACTACTACAACTACTACTACTACTACTACTACTACTATTACTGCAACCAATCAGTGTTAGTTAAATATGGGCGGGCAATCAATACCGAATAACAGTATCTACGAGCAGGAGGAGGTGGAGGGGGGGGGGGGGAGATGTTACAAGCTACGTCACTGTTGTTAGGAGTCGCGTCACCGTTGTTAGGCATTGCGTCATCATAAAGGATTAGATGTATGACGTCATCGAGGGAGTGACGTCATGATCTACGGTCGCTGGTGGGAGTTCTAAATATGACATCCGGCTAGGGGAGGAGGGGGGGTTGAGGGAGGGGGATGGGGGAGGGAGAGGGGAAGGTTGGTATTCTTTTTCTCTTTCTCTTTTTTTTTAAGGGAGATGATTGGTAGAGAGAGAGAGAGAGAGAGAGAGAGAGAGAGAGAGAGAGAGAGAGAGAGAGAGAGAGAGAGAGAGAGAGAGAGAGAGAGAGAGAGAGAATCGGAACAAAGGAAAGGCAATTCAAGGTAAATGTTGCTTCACAATATAGAGGAAAAAAGAGTCAAAATTGTTGTTGTTGTTGTTGTTGTTGTTATTCCTGTTACTGTGAATGACGATTATGATATGGTTGTTGTTGTTGTTGTTGTTTTTGTTGATGTTATTGTTGTTGTTGTTCCTGTTACTGTGAATGACGATAATGATATAGTTGTTGTTGTTGTTGTTGTTGTTGTTGTTGTTGTTGTTGTTGTTTTGTTGTTGTTATTGTTGTTGTTGTCACTGTAATATCCGCAACTTATTCTAAGTTCCAATTACTGGCTTTGCTTTCTTTCTTTTCTTATCACGAAAGTCGCTGATAAGACACTGATAATGCCTGTCTTTTAACGCTTTATCCTTCCCTGCTTATCTACATTTTATCATATTATCTCTATGTCTATCTGTCTATCAATCTATTTCATTCCCTTTTTATTTTCCTCCCTCTCACTGAATACTGTCATCTATCTATCTCTCTACGAGTATCAGTCTAGCTACCGATCTATCACTCGCAGTTATATATTCAAAGCGGGGATAGGGGAGTGGGGATTAGGATGAGGGGAAGGAAAGGGGAGCAGCTGGGTCCTTTTCCATCCCTCACGCCTTTGGGTCGGTAAGCGTGACGGGGCGTGGCGTGCGGAAGGACTGGTGGGCGGGGGATCGCGTGCGGTGGCGGGCCCTGACGTGACGGAGAAGGGATGGTGGAAAATAAAGGGAGAAACAGCCACTGCCATCACCCCTGCGCTTCCTCTCGCGTGCCCCGGAAAACCACTGGGCCGTTGAAAAGGAGGAAGGCAACAAATATCGGGATGAGTGAAACGTAAACTCGATGCGGCTTTCTCTGTCTCTGTTTCTGTGTGTGTCCGAAATGAGATGTAATGAAAGAGAAGGCAAGGCAAAGAAATATTGAAATGAGTGGAAGGCAAACTCGATGCGGCTTTCTCTGTCTCTGTTTCTGTGTGTGTCCGAAATGAGACGTAATGATGGAGAGAAGCCAACAAACAAACACGTGTTGGAATATATATGAAGAAAAAAAAAACTTGCACTGCCTTTCTTTGTCCGAAAAATAAGAACTGACACAAGAAAAGCAAAACAAATAAATAAATAATGTTGATATGAATATGATAACAAACTTGCACTGTCTTTCTTGAGCCAAAATAAGAGTAGATAAGAGAGAAAAGGAGACATGTTGAAATATACGAAAATAAAAACGTATTGAAATAAAAGAAATAATAAAAGAAACTGTCTCTCCGTTTCTCCAGTCGATATCAAACTTGACCAAAGAGAAAAAGAAACACGTGTTGATATGCATGAAAACAAAGTAGCGGTGTTTTTCCTTGACCAAAAATAAGACATGACAAAAGAAAATATATATAAAAAAAAATGCTCTGTCTTTTCCCATCCAAACTTGACCGTGATAAGAGAGAGAAGAAAACACACGATGAAATATATGTAAACAAATTTGCTTTTCCTTTCTTTACCCAAAATATGACGTAATGAGATAATAGCAAACACAAGTTGAAGGATATGAAAACAAAACTATCTCTGTCTTTTTCCGTTCAAACTTGACCGTGATAAGAGAGAGAAGAAAACACTATGAAATATATGAAAACAAATTTACTCTCTCTTTCTCTGGCCAAAATAAAAACATGATAGGAGAGAGAGAAAAGCTATAGCATACGTTGACACAAGAGAGAAAATTAAACTTGCTATGCTGTTGTTCAAGAATATAAGTACAAAACAAAGTGTGTCTAATGTTTTGGTAATTCTATCAATATTATAAGCGAAAATATGAACCTGTGTGATGTTGCGGTACTTCTTTTAATAATATATGCCAAAAAAGCTGTATCTTACGTACTTTTTAGATAACATTAGCATTAATCCAAGCGGTGGGTGATGTTAGGGTACTATTTAATTAGTAATATATATTTAAAAAACGAAGCAGTGTGTGATGTTACGGTACTTCTTTTAATAATATATGCAAAAAAAAAAAAGCTGTAGCATACCTCGGGGTACTTTTTTGGGTAACATTAGCGTATATCCAAGCGGTGGGTGATGTTCGAATACTATTTAATTAGTAATATACGCGAAAAGACAAGCAGTGTGTGTTATATAATGGTAATCCCGTGCCTGATATTGGAGTACTTTTATGTTAATGATGTAAGCGGATAACCAAATTAAGTCCGACGTTATGATAATTGTGTCTTGCGTTAGGTTACTTTTTTCCTAATGATACGAATAAGCGAAAATGGAAACGGTGTCCAGTTTTATGGAAGGTCATTTAGAGTAGTTTTTTTTATTTATTTGATTATACATCTCTCTCTCTCTCTCTCTCTCTCTCTCTCTCTCTCTCTCTCTCTCTCTCTCTCTCTCTCTCTCTCTCTCTCTCTCTCATGGGATTTCCTGGAGTGGCGGCGGCGCGGATAAAAATATGCATAAATGAAGCTGGTTTTCACAAGTAGTATCTAGCATTACTTGTCCAACTTTTGCATCACGCTGAGGAATTTTTTTTTAAGCGTCAGTTTCGTGATAAAAGCGGACTAGCGTTGTTTTTTGCGTACGTTCTTAAGCCCGACCTTTTTTCCTAAAGAAACGAATAAGCGAAAAAGGAAGCTGTCTAATTTTATGGAACTCTTCTTAGGTTACTTTTTTCCTAACGATACGTACAGGTTAAGCGAAAAAGGAAGCTGTGTCTAATTTTATGGAACTCTTCTTAGGTTACTTTTTTCCTAACGATACGTATAGGTTAAGCGAAAAAGGAAGCTGTGTCTAATTTTATGGAACTCTTCTAAAGCCCCGTTCACACCGCCGACTCTGGGCCACGACAACCCAGCGACCTTTACGCCCCTTCACACCGTGCCGAATCAGCATCCGACGATCGTTTCTAGACCTCTCTCCGATCATGTGCGACCCATTCACGTCAACATTTCACACCCAAGACCTCGTATACCCCGAGTCGCCGGGTTGTCGTGGCCCAGAGTCGGCACGGTGTGAACGGGGCTTTAGACGAATTGTTTAAAATTAGACACAGCTTTCTTTTTCGCTTAATAACCTATTCGTATCATTAGGAAAAAAGTAACCTAACGTAAGACACAATTATCATACCGTTGGACTTCATTTGGTTATCCGCGTATATCATTAACATAAAAGTACTCCAATATCAGGCACGGGATTACCTTAATATCACACAGAGCTTGGTTTTTTCTCGCGTATATTACTAATTAAATAGTATTCTAACATCGCCCGCCGCTTGGATATACGCTAATGTTATCCAAAAAGTAACCCACCTCTTTTGATTCTTTTTTGGGAGCAGCGAGTAGCGGGCTTTTTTTTATTATTGTTTTCTTTTTTTTTGTGCCCTTGAGCTGTCTCCTTTGTTGTAAATAAAAAAAAAGTCGGGGTTTAAGAACATACGCAAAAAACAACGCTAATCCGCTTGTATCATGAAACTGACTCGTAAATAAAAAAAATTCCGCATCGTGATGAAAACGTTGGACAAAGCAATGATACTGCTTGTGAAAACCAGCTTCATTTATGCATATTTTTATCCGCGCCGCCGCCATTCCAGGAAAATCCCATGAGAGAGAGAGAGAGAGAGAGAGAGAGAGAGAGAGAGAGAGAGAGAGAGAGAGAGAGAGAGAGAGAGAGAGAGAGAGAGAGAGAGAGAGAGAGAGAGAGAGAGAGAGAGAGAGAGAGAGAGAGAGAGAGAGAGAGAGAGAGAGAGAGAGAATGTAAAATCATATAAATAAAATAAATACATACTCTCAATGACCTTCTCTTTATTCTGTGTTGATGAATTTATTTTCTAGGGTAGGCGGTGGCTGAGTGGTTAGCGTGCTGGGCTCACATTCACCACGCCATGGACAACGTCGGTTCGAATCCCCACGCTACCACCTGGGATTTTTCAGTCACCGCCGAGTGTCCTAAGACTACCCATATGCTGTCCAGACGACCACCCATCAACCCGGACTCTAGAAGAAACCGTCCAGTGAATCAAGAATGAGTTCCGGGGGGCAGTATGAGCCAACCATAGCTGGCGCCACTATAAAAACTTCCTGCGCGATGACGGGCTTGGGTCGACCATCTGCCCCCTGAAGAAAGCCTTTAGGCGGGGATGTAAAAAAAAAAAAATGTATCTATTTTTTTGGCATTTATTATTTGGAAATCATATGAAAAAGAGTGAGATAATGAAGTAAAAAAAATATACTGTAAATGATCTAATGCTTGACCTACGCTGTGTTTATCCTTTCTATCTACTTATTCGTATTAATTATGATCATTTTCATTCTTTACAGGTTCACAGGAAAAGAAGAGGAGACGAAGAGGAGAGGAGAGTAGAGTAAGTGACTAATTTCCTTTATATTCACAATTTAATAAGAAGAGGAGACTAACTTTCTCATCTTATCTATATCATTTCTCTCTCTCTTATAACCACAGTCGCAGAAGAAGAGAAAAAAAAAAAAGAGAAGAGGAGGAAAAAGGAAGAGAACAGGGGACTAATTTAGCATAACAGTGTCAAGACGGTTGCACACACACACACACACACACACACACACACACACACACACACACACACTCAGGAACAGTCTCATTAATTTCCAGTAAAGCAAGGCCTGAAAGGAGGGAGGGCAGATGGTGCGCAAGATCCATTAATTTTGCCTATATTATCAAGACGTGGGGAGGAGGGGAGAGGGGAGGGAAGGGAGAAAGGGAGGGAGGGAGGTAGTAGGGAGAGGAGAAGGAGAAGAAAGTATGTGTAGAGAGGGAGAAAGAGAGAGAAGAGCAGGATGGAAGAAAGGAAGGGATGGGGAAAGGAGGAGGAGAAGAAAAGGAGGTAGAGGAGAAGGATTGAGTGGAAGAAAGGAGAGGAAGAAGAGGAAGGAATGAGAGGAATAGAGAGAGAGAGAGAGAGAGAGAGAGAGAGAGAGAGAGAGAGAGAGAGAGAGAGAGAGAGAGAGAGAGAGAGAGAGAGAGAGAGAGAGAGAGAGAGAGAGAGAGAGAGAGAGAGAGAGAGAGAGAGAGAGAGAGAGAGAGAGAGAGAGAGAGAGAGAGAGAGAGAGTGCCCCTCCTCCCACTCCTCTTCCTCTTCCTCCTCTTCTTCCTTATTCTTCTCTTCCTACTACTCCGATGACTCTTCTTCCCCTTCCTCCTCCTCCTCCTCCTCCTCTTCTTCTACTTCCCTTCATCACCTTTCCCTTCATTATCTTATCAATCAATCATTTCCTCATTTTCCTCTCCTTCCGCATTGTGTTTCCTCCTCCTCCTCCTCCTCCTCCTCCTCCTCCTCCTCCTCCTCCTCCTCCTCTGATACATTCAACGCTCCAATATTCCGTGATTATTGTTGTTGCTGTCTTTGTTTTTTGTTGTTGTTGTTTTTGTTATTACACACACACACACACACACACACACACACACACACACACACACACACACACACACGCACACACACACACACAGACTGTTACGCAATCGTCAGGAACAAAGAGATAAGAGAGAGAGAGAGAGAGAGAGAGAGAGAGAGAGAGAGAGAGAGAGAGAGAGAGAGAGAGAGAGAGAGAGAGAGAGAGAGAGAGAGAGAGAGAGAGAGAGAGAGAGAGAGAGAGAGAGAGTGAGAGATAAGAAACTAGAGAGAGTGACGTCAAAGAGTTCATTGCGTCACTGAGC
>NC_066510.1:31579492-31584492 GCF_024679095.1 Eriocheir sinensis | reverse complement strand
TACCGGCGCTATAGGCTGGCACGTAAAAAAAATATCCTTGTTCTCTTTTCCGTGTAATCTCTCACTTCCATCTCCTTCCGGCAGGCTTTTTACTCCTTCACGTCTCCCCTTTCACATCCAACACTTTCTGGCTGTCATATGAGATTTAAGAGTCACCTTGATATGTCCTTGTACTCTTTCCTTGTCTCCTGTCAACTCCATTTCCTTTTGTAAGATTCGTGAGGCTTGGTTGTCATCTGAGGTGTCTTTGAACTCTTTCCCATGTTAGCTGTCACCTTTATTTTTTTTCTGGCAGATTTGCAACATTTAAAAGTCACCTTGATATGTCTTTGTATTCTTTCCTCTGTCTCCTGCCAACTCCAGTCTCTTCTGTTTAACTCGTGAGGTTTTGTTGTCATCTGTACTGCCTTTGAACTCTTTCCCATGTCAACTGTCACCTTCATTTCCTTTAGGGAGGCTCATAAGATTTAAAAGTCAGCTTGATATGTCTTTGTACTCTCTCTTTTGTCTCCTGTCAACTCCAGTCTCTTCTGTTTGACTCGTAAGGTTTGGTTGTCATCTGTACTGCCTTTGAACTCTTTCCGATGTCAGCTGTCACCTTCATTTCATTCTGGCGGGCTAATAAGATTTAAAAGTCACCTTCAATGTCTTTGTACTCGTTTCCATGGCCTCCGTCACCTTCTATTCCCGCTAGCAGCCTTAGAAGATATACAGGTAAGTTTTCTTGACCTGTTATAATATCCACTAGTCCTTCCTTGTAGCCGTATGCGAGGCGTGGTTAGGTGTGGGTGTTGTTTCCAGGGAGAACTTGTAAGGTTGTCCAGTTGCCGCGTATTCCCTGTTTCACATAATTGCCTGGTCTTTCCTGCCCTGCCCATCATTCTCTCTCTCTCTCTCTCTCTCTTTCCATTCTCTTCTCCTTCTCCTCCTCCTCCTCTTCTTCCCCTTAATTTTCTTCTTCTTTTCTTGGCTTCTTTTTCTTCGTTCCTTTCTTTCTTATTGTTTTTTCTTTTTTATATCTTTTTTTCCCTTCCTTACTATCCTTTCTTGTTCCTCTTCTTCTTCTTCTTCCACTGTTCATCCTCCTCCTCCTCTTCCTCCTTCTCCTCCTCCACCCGCGGCAGAAGTATGAGTCTTCGGGCCGTGATTGGTTTTCCACGAGGCTTAACAACCGAGGTCATTAGCCTTGCTCGGGACCCTGTTACGGGGGGGAGGGATCGTGCGGGGACGTGAGGGGGGGAATGGGGGGAGCTACCATAACCCTGCTGGAGATGGAAATAATCACGACCTTCTTGTTGCCGGCGAACGTTCACTATACGACTCTTTCAATATGCCGCGGAAACCATACAGTGATTCGATTATAAGCCTCAGCGAATACACTATAGGGACGATTCCACGATTCCGGGACACCGCGACAGCCGATTTATTTTGGGTATTGTTGTTGTTGTTGTTGTTGTTGTTCTTGTTGATTATCCAGGAAATGAAACCACCCATGCGACACGATGATTCACTGTGCTCTCTCCTACGCCGAAACACAAACAGATAATATAATGAATAAATAAATAAGTATAAATAATTGTACCGGATAGGTGTCAATGGGGTATACGGGCTTATAAGGCACAAGAACAAGAAGAAGAGAAGAAGAAGAAGAAGAAGAAGAAGAAAAATAATAATAATAATAATAATAATAAGAAGAAGAAGAAGAAGAAGCAGAAGCAGAAGAAAAAGAAAAAGACGAAGAAGAAGAAAAAGAAGAAGAAGAAGAAGAAGAAGAAGAAGAAGACAAATTGGAGTCCCATAATATAAACATCACCGTAACCAACACCAACACCTTTCACAAACAAACAAACAAACAGAACAACAAGCATGGGATCAAACACTCAAAACAAACACATTAACACACACACACACACACACACACACACACACACACACACACACACACACACACACACATACACAAACCTAACCCAAGACAAACACAAGTCACCACTACCACCACTACCACCATAATCACCACCATCACCACCACCCAACACCACATCCCATATAATCCCCCTCAACGAATCCTACAACAATAGATTCCAATCCTCTTCACACCTTGGACGGACGACTCCATCTCATATATACATCAGGACATTCACCTCTCTCTCTCTCTCTCTCTCTCTCTCTCTCTCTCTCTCTCTCTCTCTCTCTCTCTGTAACCTCATCATCTTCCTCCTCCTCCTCCTCCTTTTTCACACCCTCCTCCCCCCCCCCCTCTTACTTCTTCGTGCAGGGGGGGAGGGGGGCAGGGGGGCAGGAGGAAGGGGACAAAGGCTTTAACAGATGAAGGTGAGGTCAATGGGTTCAGCTTATACGCGCTTCAGGACTTCCTCTTCATCCTTGCTTTTTTTAATGTGACTGGTTGTTGTTTTCTGTGAGGGTGAGAGGGAGAGGTTGAGGGAGGGAGGGAGGGAGGGCGGGAAGAAGGAGGGAGGGAGGGAGGGAAAGATGGAGGGAGGGAAATATGGAGAGGAGAGATGAAGGGCGGAAGGGATGCTGCAGTGTGTGTGTAGGTGTGTGTGTGTGTGTGTGTGTGTGTGTGTGTGTGTGTGTGTGTGTGTGTGTGTGTATGTGTGTGTGTGTACTTTTAACAGACCAAACCAATCATACACATTCTTCTCTACCAACTCAGTCAACCACTCAACTCGAAAAGCAGTCAACCAATCTCTCTCTCTCTCCAGCAAAACCACTCAACCAGAAAAAAACATCCAACTCGATTCATTTACACAAGCACTCACTCAATCACTCACTCACTCACTCACTCAACAAAACACGCAATCCATCAGCCAGAGAGAGAGAGAGAAAGAAAGAGAGACAAGCGATCCTGAACCTCTCCTCCTCTTATGCTACCCACCCACGTATCCACCCACCTACCCACCTCTGAAGCCTCCATCCCAGCCAGCCAGAGCTCTTAAGCGTTGAGGGAGGAAGGCAGGTTAAGAATCCGCAAATATTCAGGCAACGCAAGGGATGTGAGGAGCGAGAGAGAGAGTTTAAGTGAAGTGGAGCTGGTTCGTGGGGGCGAAGAGGGAAAGGAAGGAGGGTTAAATGTGTGAGTGTGTGGGGAGCGTGTGTGTGTGTGTGTGTGTGTGTGTGCTCAAGTTAGGAGAGAAAGAGAGACTAGAAATGAGAAACGAAGGCGGAAAGAAAGGAGGAAATAACAGGAGAAGGACAGACAGAAAATATATGATAAGAAAAATCGATTAATGAAAGACCAGAACTCAGGAAATGGAGAGAAAGAGAGACTAGAAATAAGAAACAAAGGCGGAAAGACAGGAGGAAATAACAGGAGAAGGAAAGACAGAAAATATATGATAAGAAAAATCGATTAATGAAAGACCAAAAAGCAGGGAATGGAGAACGGAAACAGGAAAGAAGAAAAGAATAGAAAGGATAAAAAAAAACTCATAGAAAATAACGAAAGAGGAAAACAAGAGACAGAGAGAGACTGAAAAAAACGAGGCAAAAAAACACTGTGGTATCCTTGCTCCAGAGTAGAGAATGAAGAGGAGGAGGAGGAGGAGGAGGAGGAGGAGGAGGAGGAGGAGGAGGAGGAGGAGGAGGAAGAAGGAAGAAAAAGGAGGAGGAGGGAGATGTGATGAGACTGGAACAAGGATGGGATGGAATACTCTCTCTCTCTCTCTCTCTCTCTCTCTCTCGTATTACCAAGAAAAATGGAAGATAATTAACTTTTTTTCTCTTTCATCTTTCTTGCTGATGAAAACAACTAAGTTCACAGAGCACGCACACACACACACACACACACACACACACCCACACACACACACACACACACACACACACATAAGGAAAGAAAGAATGCAGCGAGTTAAACATTAGTGTGTGTGTGTGTGTGCGTGGGTGTGTGTGTGTGTGTGTGTGTGTGTGTGTGTGTGTGTGTGTGTGTTGAGAGAGAGAGAGAGAGAGAGAGAGAGAGAGAGAGAGAGAGAGAGAGAGAGAGAGAGAGAGAGAGAGAGAGAGAGAGAGAGAGAGAGAGAGAGAGAGAGAGAGAGAGAGAGAGAGAGAGAGAGAGAGAGAGAGAGAGAGAGAGAGAGAGAGAGAGAGAGAGGAAAAATGTACACACATTGATGAAATATTTTCGAAACTAACATCAATTTCATCATTATTATTTTCACTATAAAAATGATGATGATGATGATGATGATGATGATGTGGTGTATCTTTCCACATGAGAGACGCAAAGTATCGCTTCGGCATCTTCTGAGAAACTCTGTGATGAAAAACCTTTGATTCCTCTAGCGTAGGAGAGCAAAGAGATGGGATGCTGCAGGAGAAGGAGAAGGAGGAGGAAGAGGAAGAGGAAGGAGGAGGAGGAGAAGAGGAAGGACGTAAAAAAGGAATGAGAATCGGAAAAACGGAGAATATTATAAAAGAAGAAATGAAATGAAATTATGCAACTGATAAGGGAAATAAGATAAAGAGAATGAAAGAGGGACGGAAGAGTAGGAACGAGAGAGATAAGAAACACAGGAAAGGGAAGAGAAGGGAAGAAAAAAGAGAAGAAATAGACAGAGACTCGCACCGTTACCAGATTATCGTACTCAGAACATCGTATTTACCTGTTTCTGACCCATCACTATTGCCGAAAAAAAAACATCACCCAATCATTTCAACAGTAAGTATAAATGAATCTAGTTATCGGGATGAAGGAGACAGTTATGGGGTTGGAAATCGGCAAATATAAGAGCCTTAGTTCGACTATCTGGCAACGTTGAATTAGAGAGAGAGAGAGAGAGAGAGAGAGAGAGAGAGAGAGAGAGAGAGAGAGAGAGAGAGAGAGAGAGAGAGAGAGAGAGAGAGAGAGAGAGAGAGAGAGAGAGAGAGAAGGAAAGGAATTAGAACCAAAGAAATAGAAAGAAAGAATGATAAAAAAGAATGTGAAGGAGAAGAGAAATAAAGAATAAAAAACGAAGGCAGGAAAGAAACGAAAGAAG
>NC_066510.1:31569492-31574492 GCF_024679095.1 Eriocheir sinensis | reverse complement strand
AGTAGACTTCATCGTAAATAAAAGACAACAGCAGCAAAAATTGATAACAGATTACGAAGCACCTAAAGGAAACAAGACAGAAGGAGTGACTTTTGAAGCTTAGTAAGGAGAGCATAAGGAGAATGTGGTTTAGAAGAATAGACAACGTTA
Source organism: Eriocheir sinensis (assembly GCF_024679095.1). Classification (NCBI taxonomy): domain Eukaryota; kingdom Metazoa; phylum Arthropoda; class Malacostraca; order Decapoda; family Varunidae; genus Eriocheir; species Eriocheir sinensis. The sequence continues at coordinate 31,574,342 of NC_066510.1, read as the reverse complement.
TATAAGGAATGAATAGTGGAGCTTTGCAGTGGGTGTTAGGAGCATAAGGTGAGGCTTGGGAGAATAAATTGAGAAGGTTAGGCTTAGGAGAACAAGTTAAGAGTAGAGGATGAGGTTTAGGAGGAAAAACAACATTAGTAAGGGGTTAAGAGTGAAGCCTATCAGAGGAGAGGATGTTAAGAAAAGAAGGTTAGGCTTAGGAGCAAAATTAAGAGTAGAGGATGAGAGGAGAAAAGAAAACATTAGTAAGGGGTTAAGAGTGAAGTCTAGCAGAAGAGAGGATGTTAAGAAAAGAAGGTTTAAGGAACAGAAATTAGGAGAAGAAGGTGAGGTTTAGGGGATTGAAATTAGGAGAAGGTGAGGGTCAGAGAATAGATATTAGGAGAAGGTGAGGTTTAGGGGATAGAAATTAGGAGAAGAAGGTGAGGTTTAGGGGATAGAAATTAGGAGAAGAAGGTGAGGTTTAGGGGATAGAAATTAGGAGAAGGTGAGGTTTAGGGGATAGAAATTAGGAGAAGGTGAGGGTTAGGAGATAGAAGTTAGGAGAAGGAGGTGAGGTTTAGGGGATAGAAATTAGGAGAAGAAGGTGAGGTTTAGGGGATAGAAATTAGGAGAAGGTGAGGTTTAAGGAACAGAAATTAGGAGAAGAAGGTGAGGGTTAGGGGATAGAAATTAGGAAAAGGTGAGGTTTAAGGAACAGAAATTAGGAGAAGAAGGTGAAGGTTAGGGGATAGAAATTAGGAAAAGGTGAGGTTTAGGGGATAGAAATTAGAAGGTCAGGCTTAGTTGAAGAGGTCGTCCACGTCTATGGGTTGGTAGTCGGCGGACAGCTCGTCTTCCAAGAGTGTGTCCTTGGGGATGACTGACGCGCTCCGGGCCCTGCTTGCCTGGGGAAGGGAGAGGTTGGTGTTGATTATAATCGGTTCCACGGGATCTGGCGGGCCTAATCCTTCTGGGGTTGACACACACACACACACACACACACACACACACACATATTTGCTAAGGGTACACACACCCGCACACCCACTCACGTATATATACTCCTAAAAACACACATATATTCTGATTCTTAGTCTGCCATTGCTTAAGTGATGGTACTGATTTATAGAGGTAGCAGAGAGCGAGAGATAGTAGGTTATACGTCACGGCAGGTTAGATCTAGTAAACAACAGCCAATGAGCAGGTGTTGTTGTTGTTGTTGTTGCTCATTTTAATATTCTTGTTGTTGTTATGCTTTCATCATCCGATTTGTTTAGTGGAAAGAAAGATTTGTACAAAGATAGAGAAAAAAATACAAAGAAAGAAAGAAAGAAGAGAGGGAAAAAGGAAGAAAGAGAGAAAGAAAGAGAGGGAAAAAGGAAGAAAGAAAGAAAGAGAGGGAAAAAGGAAGAGAGAGAGAAAGAAATCCTGAATCACAGAAGCAGAGTAGGAACTGAAAAAATAACAACAACAACAACAACAACACCAACTCATTTTCCCCTTGAAGCAAAAAAAAAAAAAAAAAAAAAAAAAAAGAAACCATCATCAATACATAATTATATATATTAAAAAAAAAAAAACATGACGTCAGGAACTATGTAAACCTTGATGCTGGGGATGATAATGATGCTGCAACGCCAGGTATTATTATGAAGGGAGGAGGAGGAGGAGGCCGGGGGAGTGACTGATGCACAAATAGTGCCAGAGGGTTGAAGAGGATGTTTTGTTGCATTGGTATTAATTAATTGTAGGTCCTTATTTAGTATGTCATTAGCAAAGGATTTATAAGCGCGCACACACACACACACACACACACACACACACACACATATTTGCTAAGGGTACACCCACCAGCACACCCACCCACGTATATATACTCCTAAAAACACACATATATTCTGATTCTTAGTCTCTTTGCCTATCTATCTATCTATCTATCTATCTATCTATTTATACACCCACATACTCAAACGCCCTTAATAACATACGCCTTCTTCTTCTTCTTCTTCTTCTTCTTTTTCTTCTTCTTCTTCTACCACTTTTTCTTCTTTACCTTTTTCTTCTTTTCTACCTGTCTTTGCTTTTCTTTTTCCTCTTTTTCTTCTTCTTGTCTTTATATTGTCATCTTTCTTAGACTTTTTTTTCTCCTATTTATAACCAGCTTTCGTTTCTGTCCTTCCATCTTTCTTTTTTTTTTTCCTTTCTCCTGCAAGCCTTCCAATTACATCCCCCCCTTTCAGCTCCTCCACCTACACCTCCCTCTACACCCCCTTCACCTACACCCCCCATACACCTCACCTGGGGCACACAGTTGCGCTCTTTACACACATATCCCCCGGTGTGGCAAGGTGTTCCGTCGGGCAGGTGCGTGGAGATGTGCGGCATGTCCTTGAACTCGTAGCGGGGCGTCCAGAAGCTTGTCGAGTTCTTCTTTTGGCAGTAGAGAGCGCATGCCTGCCACGGGGTATCTGGGAGCGAGGGTAGAGTGTTAGATCCTGATGTTTAGTATAGGGTGTTAGGAGGAGAAGGTGAGGTTTAGGGGATAGAAATTAGGAGAAGAAGGTGAGGTTTAAGGGATAGATATTAGGAGAAGAAGGTGAGGTTTAAGGAATAGAAATTAAGAAAAGAAGGTGAGAGTTAGGGAATAGAAATTAAGAGAAGAAGGTGAGGTTTAAGGAATAGAAATTAAGAGAAGAAGGTGAGGGTTAGGGGATAGAAATTAAGAGAAGAAGGTGAGGTTTAGGGGACAGAAATTAAGAGAAGATGAGACTTAAAGGATAGAAATTAAGAGAAGAAGGTGAGGTTAAGGGGACAGAAATTAGGAGAAGGTGAGGTTTGAAAGAAAAGAAATTAGGAGGAAAAGATGAAGTTTGAAAGGAAAGAAATTAGGAGGAAAAAGTGAGGTTTGAAGGGAAAGAAATTAGGAGGAAAAGGTGAGGTTTAAGGACTAGAAAGGTGAGGTTTATATTACCCCTTTCCTCCTTCTTCTCCCCTTCATTCTTCCCTTCCTTCTGCCCTTCTCTCCCTATAATTCCCTCTTCCTCCTCCTTCTCCACCTCTTCCTCCTCACCATCGCTGTCACTACCCGGAGCTTCGTGTAAGTTTCCTGAAGGGGGTCTCATAAATCTTGGACCTCTCGGGAGTCAGTCGTCGAGAGGTGGAAAGTTGAGCGCTAAAGCAAGTTCTCCCTCTCCTCGTCCTCGCCCTCGTCCACACCAGCACAGGGACGGAAAGGAAGGAGGCGAGGAAGGGAAAAAGAAAGGGAGAGGAAAGGGACAGTAGAATAAAAGGAGTGAACGCAGAAAAGGAGAGGAAAGAAACAGGAGAAAGAAAAGAAAGGGTACAGTAGACAAGGAGAAAAGGACAGAGGAGAGTTAAAAGGGAAGGGAGGAAGGAGGGAAGAAAGAGGGAAGGAGGGCAGTGGAGAGGTAGGGAAAGAGGTCAAGGAGAGAACAGAGGTAGAGATACGAGGAGGAGGAGGGAAGGGAGGGAAGGGAGAGTGGGTGTCTCACGTATCCTGTTAACCAGTGACATGCGTAAAAGTGACGTTCTGGTTAACTCTCTTACACGCAAGGAAGGGAGGGCGGTAGCAGACTTTAGTGTATTTGTTAATGTAGTTGAACCCTCGGCGAAAACATAAGAGAAGGAAAGGAGGTTGATCTATTGAGCTAAGGCGAGATATAGATAGAAAACGAAGAGGAAGAGGAGGAGGAGGTGGTAGAGGACGAGGAGGAAAATGTGGAGAAATTATAATAGAGGAGAAGTATTTGTAATAGAAAAATAGTGTATAATGACGAAGAGGAAATAGCAATGAAGACGAAATGAAGTAGAAAATAAATATTAATGAGAAGAAAGGAAGGAAAGAAAAAAAAATTACAACGAAGAAGAAAAAAAAGAAAAAACGATAATGCAAAAGAGGAACCAATTATGACGAAAAAAACTGATGATTATGAAGAATATGAAGAAAAAAAAATGGTAAGAGAAAAAAGAGTGAGGCTTAGGAAAACAGACACCGTTAAAACGAAAGGAAATATATTAAGATAAGAAGGTGAGGTTTAGAGGAACAGGTTAGGAGTATACCACTGTGAGGCGAAGGATAAGAAAGAAAGAGGAAGATTAAGAGAAGAAGGTGAGGTTTACAGGAACAGATTAGGAGTATACCAGTGTGAGGCGAAGGATAAGAAAGAAAGAGGAAGATTAAGAGAAGAAGGTGAGGTTTACAGGAACAGATTAGGAGTATACCAGTGTGAGGCGAAGCGTAATAAAGGAAAAGGAAGAATATTAAGAGAAGAAGGTGAGGTTTAGAGGAACAGATGAGGAGTATACCAGTGTGAGGCGAAGCGTAAGAAAGGAAAAGGAAGAATATTAAGAGAAGAAGGTGAGGTTTACAGGAACAGATTAGGAGTATACCAGTGTGAGGCGAAGCATAAGGAAGGAAAAGGAAGAATATTAAGAAAAGAAGGTGAGGTTTAGAGGAACAGATAAGGAGTATACCAGTGTGAGGCGAAGCATAAGGAAGGAAAAGGAAGAATATTAAGAGAAGAAGGTGAGGTTAACAGGAACAGATGAGGAGGATATACCAGAGTGGAGCGTAGGATAAAGAAAGAAAAGGAAGGATATTAAGAGAAGAAGGTGAGGTTTACAGGAACAGATGAGGAGGATATACCAGAGTGAGGCGAAGGATAAGAAAGGAAAAGGAAGAATATTAAGAGAAGAAGGTGAGGTTAACAGGAACAGATTAGGAGTATACCAGTGTGAGGCGAAGCGTAAGAAAGGAAAAGGAAGAATATTAAGAGAAGAAGGTGAGGTTTAGAGGAAGAGATCAGGATTTACCACAGTAAAACGAAGCATAAGGAAAGAAAAAAAAA
>NC_066510.1:31454492-31564492 GCF_024679095.1 Eriocheir sinensis | reverse complement strand
GTGTTATTCAGCATTTACGAGAGGAGGAGATTCATGATAGGAAAGAGTGACATTGTGAAAGGGGGGAGGCTGGGTGTGGGTGTGACAGAAGGGGTTGTGGCAGGGATGTGGCGTGGGAGGTGTGGTGTGGTGGTGGTGTGTGTGTGTGTGTGTGTGTGTGTGTGTGTGTGTGTGTGTGTGTGTGACCTCTAAATATTCAAGGTGAGTGTGGGGGTGAGGAGGTGTGGGGGGGTGAGGGAGTGACGGGGGGGAGGGGGGTGAAGTGGGAACACGGAAGGCAGACCAATATTCCATCTTCTTTAGCCTCAACCTTTCCCCTTTCTTACCCTCCTCCTCCTCCTCCTCCTCCTCCTCTTCCTCCTCCTCCTCTTTCCTTTCTTCTTCCATCTTCTTTCCTTTCCTATCTTTTCCTCTCCCTTCGTTTTTATCATCTTTTCCCTCCCTCCTTCTCCTCCTCCTCTCTTTCTGTTCTTCTTCCATCTTCTTTCCTTTCCTATCTTTTCCTCTCCCTTCGTTTTTATCATCTTTTCCCTCCCTCCTTCTCCTCCTCCTCTTTCCTTTCTTCTTCCATCTTCTTTCCTTTCCCATCATTTCCTCTCCAATCCTTTTTATCATCTTTTCCCTCCCTCCTCCTCCTCTTTCCTTTCTTCTTCCATCTTCTTTCCTTTCCTATCATTTCCTCTCCATTCCTTTTTATCATCTCTTCCCTCCTTCCTCCTCCTCCTCTCTTTCCTTTCTTCTTCCATCTTCTTTCCTTTCCTATCATTTCCTCTCCATTCCTTTTAATCATCTTTTCCCTCCCTCCTCCTCCTCTTTCCTTTCTTCTTCCATCTTCTTTCCTTTCCTATCATTTCCTCTCCATTCCTTATTATCATCTTTTCCCTCCCTCCTCCTCCTCCTCTCTTTCTTTTCTTCTTCCATCTTCTTTCCTTTCCTATCTTTTCCTCTCCCTTCCGTTTTATCATCTTTTCCCTCACTCCTCCTCTTTACTTTCCCTCCCTTCCCTTCCTTTCCCTTTTCTTTCCCTTCTATACATCATTTTTCCTTTCTCCATTCACTGTCCTTTCTGTTCCTATCCTTTCCTTTCCTTTCCTTATCATACTCTCTTTTCTTTCCTTTCCTTTTTTTTTTTTAGACATCCTCTTCTATTTCTCCCTTCCCTATTAATTCCTTCTTTTCTTCATTCTAATCTCTCTTTTCCTTCCATTCCCTTCGTTTTCTTCCCTTCCCTTTTCCTCCCTTTTCTCTTCTTTCTTCTCTCTCCTTCCCTTCCTTTTCCTTCCCTTCCCTTTCTTCCCTTTTCCTGCCTTTTCTCTTCTTTTTTCTCTCCTTTCCTTCCATTCCCTTCCTTTTCTATCATCTCTTCCCCTCCTCCTCCCTTTCCCTCCTCTTCAACACCCTCATCAACCTAACCTTACCTCTGCTATCCCTCCCTTTCCTTCCTCCCTCTCCCTTCCCTTACCCACCAACCTTTCCCCTCTCCCCTCTCTCCCCTCCCTTTCCTTCCCCTCCCCCCTTCCCTCAAGCACACACTCTCTAAGGACCTTTTTCTTTCCCTCTCACTCAGCTGTCGCGTTACATCTCGTCAGGAGAAAGGCAGACGGAGGGAACACGTTTGAGTGGGTCTTTTCAAGTTCCTCCACCCACGACACACACCACGACAGCTGACTAACAAGAGCAGGAGGAGGAGGAGGAGGGGGAAAGGGAGGAGGAAGAAGAAGTGTGAGAGGAAAGAAGGGAGGGAAGAAACATAGGAGAAGGGAGGAAGGAAGGAAGGTAAGGGGAGGGAGGGGAAAAGGAGGAAGAAGATTGAAAGGAAAGGAGGGAAGGAAAAGACGTAAAAGAAGGGAGGAAGAAAGGAAGATAGGGAAGATGGGATGGAAGACGTAGAGAAGAAGGAGAAGAAAGGAAGGTTGGGAAAAAGATGAGGAAGGAGGAGGAGGGGGGGGAAGGGAGGAAGAAGACTGAGAGGAGGGATGGAAGAGACGTAGGAGAAGGGAGGAAGAAAGAAAGATAGGGAAGAGAAGGGAAGGAAGGAAAAAAGGAAGATAAAGATGTTAAGGAAGAAAGATAGTGAAGAGGAAATAAAGATAGTGAGAAAGTGAGAAAGATAGAAGACAGCAATAGTGGAAAGAATAAAGATAGTCGGGAATGTGATAAAGATAGTGAGAAAAGGATAAAGATAGTGGGGAAAAAGATAAAGATAGTAAAGAAAGGATAAAGATAGTAAAGAGAGGGGAAGGTGTGTGTGTGTGTGTGTGTGTGTGTGTGTGTGTGTGTGTGTGTGTGTGTGTTCTATATTTATCCATGTTTTTCCTTTCTCTCCAGCGTCACCTCCTCCTCCTCCTCCTCCTCCTCCTCCTCCTCCTCCTCCTCTTACTTCTCTTCGTCTTCTTCATTCTACCTGTTCCCTTCCTTTCCTCATCTTTCCTCCTCCTCCTCCTCTTCCTCCTCCCAAGCAACAGGTGTGTGGATGGAGCAAACAGGTGAGGCAGGTGTGCTGATGAGAGAGAGAGAGAGAGAGAGAGAGAGAGAGAGAGAGAGAGAGAGAGAGAGAGAGAGAGAGAGAGAGAGAGAGAGAGAGAGAGAGAGAGAGAGAGAGAGAGAGAGAGAGAGAGATAGAGAGAGAGAGAGAAGGGGGGGGGAGGAGAGATTGACCTTTCCTGAGCCGGTGTTGTGAGGTATGACGATTTTTTGTGTTTGTGCCTGTCTGTCTATCTCTTTGTTTGTGTCTGTCTGTTTGTCTGTCTGTCACTGTCCTGTTCATTGTTGTTTTTGGATGTCTGTCTGTTTCTCTGTCTGTCTTTGTCCCTATCTGTCTATCTGTCTGTTAATCTGTCTACCTAAAAACAAAAACTATCTGTCTCTCTATCTATCTATCTACCGGTCTGTCTATCTATCTATCTATCTATCTATTTATCTATCCATCAACCCAGCTATCTATCTCTCTGTCTGTGTCTGTCTGCCAGCCACTCACCTTATCGTCCGGGCAGAAGTCTCGCTGGGTCTCGGTGCCCAAACAGCCTGCCATGGAGTTGACTGGCGCGGGGGAGTTGCACAGCCTCCGGGACACCTTGTAACCTTGTGAGGAGACGAAGAGGAGTGTGAGGCGGCGGAGGAAGGACGAGGACGAGGAGGAAAGGAGAGGAGAAAGAAACCGAAGAAGAGTAGGCGAAAGAGAGAGAGGAGGAGACAGAGGAAGGAAATGAGGAAGGGAAGAGAAGACATAAAGAGGGAGAGATAAAGACAACGAAGCGAATGGAGATGAGAAGAGAGGAAAAAGACGAGAAGAAAGAAGGGAAGGAAGGAAAGAGAGAACAAGGAAGCGAAGAAGAAAGCTTAAAAATCGTATTCAGAAGATAAGAAGGAGGAAGAGGAGGAAGAGGACGATGAAGAAGAGGATAAAGATAATTTGAGTAGATAATAATAATAATAATAATAATAATAATAATAATAATAATAATAATAATAATAATAATAATAATAATAATAATAATAATAATAATAATAATAATAATAATAATAAAAATAATAATAATAATCACCCCATTGGAAACACACACACACACACACACACCTATCACCCCTACCCACCCACCCCACCAACACACCCTCACCACCACCACCATCACCACACCTATCATTCCCTCTAAATTACCCCTGCCACGCCGCCTGACGAGGACGCTTACCTGTCCCTCCGTCCACGCAGCCCGACATACACTCCCCGTGCTGCCAGGGCCCCAAGCCGCCCGCCACGACCTCCTTCGGCCCCTCCGTCCCCCAGGGCACGCACTCCCCGCCGCGGCACCACTGGGGACAGACAGACAGGCGCCGGTGTCATGAGGGAATGCGGGGACAGGGAGGAAGGTAAGGAGGGAAGGAAGGGATGAAGAGGAGGTAGGAGGTAAGGTTGAGAGGAAGAAAAAGGTAGGGAGGGAGGGAAAGGGAGAGAGAAGAGAGATGAGAGAAGAGAGAGAGAGAGAGAGAGAGAGAGAGAGAGAGAGAGAGAGAGAGAGAGAGAGAGAGAGAGAGAGAGAGAGAGAGAGAGAGAGAGAGAGAGCGAGAGAGAGAGAGAGAGAGAGAGAGAGAGAGAGGGGGAGAGAAGGTAAGAGAGGTGGAAAGGGAGGGAGGGGAAGGTGGGAGGGAAGAAATTCAGGGCTTAATTAACCTATCCGTCTTGGAGAGTTTTTCCTCCGCCACGGCTGATGAAGTGGAGGAGTGGAGAGACAGATTTCCCTCCACTTCCCTTCCCTCTTCTTCTTTTTTTTAAAGTGTCAGTTACAAGCCATCAGTTCCTCTCTTCTTTTTTTTAATCAGGCATCGTTTTCTTTTTTTTTTTTACTTTTTTTTGAGGTGGGAGACGACAGTTATAGGTTATCATCCCCATCGTCATCACCATCATCATCATCAGTCACCACCACCATCACCACCACCCTCACCATCATCACTTTTTCTTAACTCTCCTCCTCATCACCACCACCACCATCCTCACCACCACCATCACCACCTACGCTCCCTTCATCACCATCACCACCACCATCACCACCATTACTATAAGAGATATTACTAAAAGACACATTCCTTTTGCCTATTTCATACTTATATTCATTAATTTTTTGATATCACTAGAAGGAGAAAACTTTTGTATGTAATTATTGTGATTAAAAACGCTTCACCTGTTTCCAATGTGCCACCACCACCACCACCACCTCCACCACCATCATCACCACCACCACCACCACCTACCTTCTCTCCCCCGCAGTAGGTCCCCTCCAGCGCCGGGCCCGCCAAGTACGTGGAGATACGGTGAGGGGAGACGCAGATCACGCTGTTGCAGACCTCCTGAAGAAGTAGAAGAAGAAGAAGTCATGAGAGAGAGAGAGACGGAGTGAGATGGGTGTACTTATATACTTTTTTTCGTGTATATATTTTTTCAGGGAAGGAAGGGAGGATGGAAGGAAGGAGCTACAGGAAGGAAGAACGTTAGGAAGGGAGAGAAAGAAGGAAGGGAGGAGGGTGAAAGGGAGAGAGAGGGAAGAACACACTTGCATATACCTTCCACACAAAAGCCGAGAGAAAGGGAGAGAGAGAGACTGACAATAAAAGAGGGAAAGAGGGGGGAGAGGTTCAGGTGAGGAGGGAGAGAGGGAGAGTGAAGGGGAAGGACAGGAAGAGAAAGTGGGAGTGAGAAGCGTTTAAAGAAAGAGAGAGAAAGAAAAAGAGATGAGCGGAATTGTGATGAAGGGTGAGAGAGAGAGAGAGAGAGAGAGAGAGAGAGAGAGAAGGAAGGATAAGATTAAGGGTGTGTAAGAGAGAGGGAGAGAGAGAGAGTTAAAGTGAGAGAAGAGAGAGAAGGAGACAGAAAAAGAGATAAAAGAATGAAAGAAAAGAATATGCAAAAAAGAACGAAAGAAAGAAAGAAATGAAATAAAATAAATAAAGAAAGAAAGAAGAAAAGAAAAATAGAAAGCATAATAAAAAGACAAAGGCAGAAAAAAACAAAAAAAAAAGAAAGACAGGAAAGGTAGAAAAAGTTAAATGTTTGCACGATATTTTTTTTATTCCCTCCAGACTCGAAATTCTCACCTGACCCAACTCCTTTTTTTTCCTTGTTTTTTTTTTTCCTCCAACCCTCTTTCACTCCATTCCCCCTTCCCTCCCTTTCCCCTGTCCCTCCTCTCCTTCCCTCCTCCTTCTCTTCCTTCTCTTTCCTCCTCCTCCTCCTCCTCCTCCTCCTCTTCCTCGTCCTCTTCCTCTTTCTTGCCTAAAATAAACAATACAGATTTCGTGTCGTCGGGAGAAGAAAGAATGAAAGAAAGAATGAATGAATGAAAGAAAGAAAGAAAGAAAGAAAGAAAGAAAGAATGAATGAGTGAATGAATGAAAGAAAGAAAGAAAAAGAGAAAGAAAGAAAGAAAGAAAGGAAAGAAAGATGGACGGAAGAACTGAAGAAAGGAAGGAAGGAAGGAAGAAAGGAAGGAGGAGAGAGATAAGGAAACGAGAAATTTATACATGAAATCACAGCTCTATTCTTTCTCCCTCACCACCATTACCACCACCACCACCACCACCACCATCACCACCACCACCATCACCACCACCATCACCATCACCACCATCACCATCACCACCATCACCACCACCTACTTTTTTCCCTCAACTCCCTAGCTACCTGACCTAATTCTGTTGTTGCTGTTGTTGTTGTTGTTGTTGTTGTTGTTGTTGTTGTTGTTGTTGTATAAAAAATGTAATCCAACTAAGTACACTATAAATTAACCATCCTTACCCCCCCTTACAACCCCCCCCCCCCACCCACCCACCCACACACACCTACTTACATTTATCTTGGTACTGTCCGGCAGCCCCGCGTCCTCGTCCTGCAAGAACAGTCTGCACTGGGCGGTCGCGTCCCAGCGTTGCCCCGGGAGACCTTGGAACTTGGTATGGTCCCACTGCCCCCCAGCCGCCCCGCCGGCCCCGCCTGCTGCTGCTGCTGCCCCGCCCTCCTTCAGACATGGTTTCCTGACGGGGAGGAGGGCGAGAAGGAAGGAGAGAGGAGAATAAAGGGTTGGATGGTGAGTTTGAAGGGATTGTAATCTTCTTTGGTCATTCTTTTGTAATATATGGAGAAATTTAAAGGGTTGGATGGTAGGATTGTTTGGTAATGAGAGGGTTAGTGGGTTCAAAGGGATTGGATTATCTTTGTTAACTCTTTCGTAATATATATTGAGGATTTTAAGGGTTGGATGCTGGGGTTTAAGGGGATTGGATTATCTTTGGTCGCTCTTTCGTAATATACATTGAGGATTTTAAAGGGTTGGATGCTGGGGTTGAAAGGGATTGGATTCTCTTTCGTCGCTCTTTCGTGATATATATTGAGGATTTTGAAGGGTTGGATGCTGTGGTTGGAAGGGATTGGATTCTCTTTGGTAACTCTTTCGTAATATATATTGAGGATTTTAAAGGCTTGGATGCTGGGGTTGAAAGGGATTGGATTCTCTTTGGTAACTCTCGTAATATATATAATGAGGATTTTAAAGGGTTGGATGCTGGGGTTAAAAGGGATTGGATTCTCTTTGGTAACTCTCGTAATATATATAATGAGGATTTTAAAGGGTTGGATGCTGGAGTTGAAAGGGATTGGATTTGGATTCTCTTTGTTAATCTTTCGTAATGTACACTGAGGATTTTAAAGAGTTGGATGCTGGGGTTGAAAGGCATTGGATTCGCTTCGGTAATTCTTTTTTTTCTTCTTTTGCATGATAGACTGAGGGATGTGAGTTAGTGTGTGTATGTGTTTGTGCTTATGGGAGAAATATCGTAAAAAAAAAAAAAATATTAATGACAATAATGGAAATAGTAATAATGATGATAATAATGATAATAATAATGATAATAATAATAATATCAATTCTACTACTATTCTATTCTCTCTCTCTCTCTCTCTCTCTCTCTCTCTCTCAATAATCCTCCCCTCTGCCATATATGACCAGGACAAACAAACATAAACAAACGAACGAACAAACAAACTCGCTCTTCTCTTGACCCACTTCTACAGGAGGAGGAGGAGGAGGAGGAGGAAGAGGAGGAAGATGTGATATTTTATTCTCTCTATTTATCTATCAATCTATCTATCTATCTATCTATCTATCCATCTTCTGACGCGTTTCACAGCCCTTGACGTTTTAGTTGAGTTATACATAAAACACAATCATTTTCTACCTCGTCTCCTTCACCTACTTCTGCAGATGTCACCGGGTCTCTCTCTCTCTCTCTCTCTCTCTCTCTCTCTCTCTCTCTCTCTCTCTCTCTCTCTCTCTCTCTCTCTCTCTCTCTCTCTCTCTCTCTCTCTCTCTCTCTCTCTCTCTCTCTCTCTCTCTCTACGTTTTCTGTCTTTCTCTATGTCGTGTTTACAGAGCAGGATCGAGACAGACAGAAAGGAGAAAAGAAATGAAAGAAAAACGGGCGAGTAAAAGGAGACAAAGAAAACAAGAGAGAGAGAGACACTGAAGGACAAGGAAGAACACACTTGACACATTTAACAAGGCTTTCGTAGGAGCTGTGGGCATTCTCAGCAGGGGAGGGGGGGGGGGGAGTAGCTTTATGACCCTGATGGCAGTTTGGTCATTCTCTGGTGCCATGAACGTAAGAAAACACTCACTAGACCTCGATTAACCTCCTTTTCGACCTTTGGAATGATGTGAGATGACCATATTAAACATTGGCTCCCATTTGGACTGTTTCCCAAGGCCACAGAGAATAGTGATTGGGTTTTCATGGGTGCTTTTCCCGTTCAAGATAAAGAGGTCGTGTAAAACTATCCCTAACATCACAAAACACTCCATGGACGTCACAACAACATCTAGGAGAGGCTTTTTAACCTGGTAGCTGCGGGGATCATGTTTCTTAAAGGCCCTTCCCTCTAAGCGAGAAAAATGAGAAAAAATCATCACTCACGCTAACCATTTCATAATATATATCAACGCATTTGTGATCAGTTTATGCATCATCTATTTTTGGGGGTTTATATCATGGCAAAAATGTGGCCCGTCGCTGCTACACGGTAAAGGCACAAATTTGGCCCGTCGCTGCTACCGGGTTAAATAGGCGAGGCGAGGTGAGGTCCTAATACTATGGTAGAAGAAACTTACCTCCCTTTACCTTGGCTGATACGTTTGAGCATACGAGTCCTATTGGCTAAGTCCCTCCCTCCCTTCACCCACTTACTGTTGCTGCAGGATCATGTCTTTAGCGCACGAGGACCAGGTAGTGGCGCCCCTCAGCCCTCGCCCCGCTGCCATGATGAAGCCGCTGGTGTTGCACGCGTTGCTTACCCCGTCGTGGCGAAGACCCAAGCTGGAGGAGGGAAGGAGGGGGCGAAGAAGGTGGTGTGTGAGGTTAGCTGAGGTAGTGGTGGTTGGTTTTATGGGTCAAAGTTATACGGAACACCAAAGGAACATCAAACAAACATCACGAGACAACCACAAACATCACATTAAACAAAATGAACATCTGACGTAAAGAAAAAAATAACATCTACCACATCAGACACAGGCAAAAAAAAAAAAAAAAACAGACATCAAAGAAACACAACAATCACAAACACACAAACACAAACCAAACAACTGGAACCACAACACTTACACACACCAAATAGAAACACACCCACCCACAAACACGCACCCACTCTTGACTCCCCCCCCCTCCCCCCTCATCATCACCACCACCACCACCACCATCACCCTCACCTATGGCCAAGTTCGTGAGCCAGGACATAGGAGCTCAGGGCGCCGGCTGAGGGGTATGGATGGCCCCTGTAGTTGACGGCGCCCAGCTCGTTGATCACACAGGACAGGGCGGCCTCACACACCCCGCCCGTGTACGCCAGGCCCATGGTGACGCCCTCCTCCCCCCCGTTGGCGCTCTTCACGTAAAAGTTGAGCCTGTAAAGAGGGCAGAAAGGTAAGGAAGGGGGAAGAAAGGGTAAGGGGAGAAAAGGTTAGGGAAGGTTAGATAAGGTAAGGTAAGGTAAGGTCAGGGCTGGATCATTTGAAACAGTTTAGCTTGTAATGAGGGTTGAAAGGCTGAGAAAGAAGGAGGAAGGTAATGCAGGGGGGACAGGGCAGGTAAGGTAAGGTAAGGTAAGGTAAGGGGTTGACCTGATAAAGGAGGTGAGAAAGAGGGAGAAAGAGGAAGGAAGGGGGTGAGAGATGAAGGGAAAGGAAAAAGTAAGAGAGAGAGAGAGAGAGAGAGAGAGAGAGAGAGAGAGAGAGAGAGAGAGAGAGAGAGAGAGAGAGAGAGAGAGAGAGAGAGAGAGAGAGAGAGAGAGAGAGAGAGAGAGAGAGAGAGAGAGAGATGTGTGAAGAAATGGGGTTGTTAAAATGAAGGAGAGTGGGTTAACGAGTGTTTTTAAGACTGGAGAAGGAAAACAAGGAAAAAGAGGGAAAGAAGGAAAGAACATAGAGTCATAATAGAGTAAAGAGGAAAAAAATGATAACTGGAATGTAAGAATGTGCAAAGTGTGTGTGTGTGTGTGTGTGTGTGTGTGTGTGTGTGTGGGTGTGTGTGTGTGTGTATTTTCAGCGTTAGTGACTGATTGCACAAAGAGAAACGGAGAGAAAGAACACACACACACACACACACACACACACACACACACACACACACACACACACACACACACACAGACCCCGACAAGTAGACCCCGATATCCCAATGGTTCGGGCTTGCGTCATCGGGGTCGTTGTTCTTCTGGTTGTAGGCGCAGAAGGACTTGAGAAGCCCCACGCGGTTCCCTTTGTGGGTCGGCAGGTCCGCGGGTTGCTTCGTCAGGAGTCTCATGTGCGTGATTGTGAAGTCCACCTGTCTGCCTAGTGTTGGATGGCTGTAGAGGGCTTGTACCTGAGGGAGGGACAGTGAGGGAGGGTAAGGGATGGTGAGCAGGATACTTGTTGCAGTGAAGAATGAATGATCAACGTTTTAACCTAAGAGAGAGGGAGAGTAAGGAATATAAAAGGAGTAAGAAAAGGTGAGCAGATACTTGTTACAGTGAAGAATGAAGGATTAACGTTTTCACCTAGGAGAGTGGGAGAGTAAGGGAAAATAAAGGAGAGTAAGAAAGGACGAGCAGGAAGTTTGTTGAAGTATAGAATGAATGTTAAGCTTCACGTTTTTAAACCTGGGAAAAAGGGAGAATGAGAGAGAAGCAGGAAGTTTATTACAATGTAGAATGAATGAATGTTTAACGCTAGTAAATATGATAGATGAATAGATAGATAGATAGATAGATAGATAGACTAAGATAAGGTGGGCAAGATGTTTACTGAAGTGTAGGACCAATGTATATCGCTTCCACCTACGACAAATAGACAGAGAGAGAAAGATGAAGAAAGAAAGAAAGAAAGAGAGAGAGAGAGAGAGAGAGAGAGAGAGAGAGAGAGAGAGAGAGAGAGAGAGAGAGAGAGAGAGAGAGAGAGAGAGAGAGAGACAGAGAGAGAGAGAGAGAGAGAGAGAGAGAGAGAGAGAGAGAGAGAGAGAGAGAGAGAGAGAGAGAGAGAGAGAGAACCAAATACACACAACCACCTTTCGCTCGCTTTCAGTGTGGCGGTTTGTTGTTCCTTGAAGCGTTTTTCGTCCCTTTCAATATCACAAATTGTTATGATATTTTGATTCATCCTCCCCTTTGATGTTGTATTGGAGAGAGAGAGAGAGAGAGAGAGAGAGAGAGAGAGAACAAGGTAACAAGAAACCAACCCAACCCACCCCAACCGATCTCCCTCCCCCTCCCCACACACACAAACATACACACACACTCACATTGTTGACGAGGCCGAGGACGAGGTCGATAAGTTCCTGCTCGGGGGCCAGGAAGCCGGTGAAGGTGTCCAGGAGCGCTTGGTCGAGGAAGAGGCCGAGTTCGACTGTCAAGGGGGAGTCTTTAGCGCCGCCGCCGCCTACACCGTTTCGCTTTACATCCTCAATCTGGAAAAAAAAGGGATGACTCGACTAATTGTGTTTACTCTCTCTCTCTCTCTCTCTCTCTCTCTCTTTATCTATATCTGTTTATCTATCTATCTATCTGTCTGTCTGTCTGTTTGGCTGTAAGATGGGGAAATGGAGAAGATATAGAGATAGAAACAGACAGACAGACAGACAGACAGAAAGACAGACAGGCAGACAGAGAGACAGAGGGACCGACCGACCGACAGACAGACAGACAGACAGACAGACACACAGACAGGCAGACAGACAGACAGACAGGCAGAGGGACCGACCAACCGATAGACAGACAGACAGACAACCCCACACATGCTTACGGTTGGGTCGATCATGACTTGGCTAATGTCGGGCACGTCGTCGGGTAGAGGGAAGGGAGAGCGGGCGCAGCTGTCATAACCTGGGGAAAGCTCTCATTAGCGGCGGCCAGGTGAACTCGGGCAGGTATAAGGAGCCTAGGTATGCTGCGAGACCAATCAAGCCATCGAACCATCTATATATACCTGCCACACTCTAAAAATAACTCTCTCTCTATCTATCCATCTATTCATCAATCTATTTATCTATCTATCTTCCAATCTTTTTACCGAACTGTCTATGATCCAATCTATCTATCTTTTAATCTATCTGTCTGTCGATCTATGTATCTATCTCATTCCGAATCTAACATCCTCTCTCCTTCACTCTTTCTATGCCTATCTACCTACCTATCACTCAATCTATCTAACTATCCACTGCTATACCTCTCTATACCTCTTTCTTTCACCCTCTGAACCTAACACTACCTCTCTTTCTTCCTCTCTACTACCTCTCTCTCTCCCTCCATCTCATACACAAACCAATACCTCAAAACCTCACACGCTCTCAAGCTTACTCAGACAGTCTTGGTCCAGCACGCCGGGCAGGGGGTGTCGCTTTACCACGTGTGTGTAGCCTCTCTCGCTTCGCTTTTCGGCTGGCGGGGACATCGGCGACAACTTCGGGCGAGGAAGGAGCTCAGCCATCTCCTTCTCGATCATCAGAAGCACTCGCTAAAGGGAGAGAGAAGTAGTTAGTTTAGAGGTGGGTGTCTTAGCGGGGGAAGAGTGGAGGAACTATACAGAGGGTAGTTTGGGTAGGCCGAGTGTCTGAAGATCACCCGCATGCTGTTCGGATCTTCAGTCAACCTTAACTTCAGCGACTTCGGTTAAGAGGAGCACCGAGAGTTAGCATGGGCCAAGCAAGAGTCATACACCACGGCAGCCACTATAAATATAATTTGCCTGCGCCACTAACGGGCTGGGGCAATCCATGCATAAGGCCCCTCAAGAAACCATACCGACGCAACAGGCAGTACAAAAAAAGGGGGGGAGAGAAGAAAGTAGGAAAGACAAGAGGAAAGAGAAATACACACACACACACACACACACACACACACACACACACACACACACACACATACATATATACATACACACACAAAGGGGGATTAAAAGATAGATAAATAAATATATATCGAGAGAGAGTTCTCGTGACAAAGTGAATATCAAATTATGGGCATCAAATATCGTCTGCCTTTCTCTCTCTCTCTCTCTCTCTCTCTCTCTCTCTCTCTCTCTCTCTCTCTCTCTCTCTCTCTCTCTCGTTCGATTGTATACATCAAAAGAATCTGGTTGTCAATACTCACCCACCCAATCTCTCTCTCTCTCTCTCTCTCTCTCAAGGATCATCATTGTTCTCCGCGAAAACAAAGAGGAAGAAAAAAAGGAGGAGGAGGAGGAGGAGGAGGAAGAAGAAGAGGAGGAAGATGATGTCGAGGTGAAACAGGAGGTCCAAAAACGAGCAGGAGAGAGAGAGAGAGAGAGAGAGAGAGAGAGAGAGAGAGAGAGAGACACGCTAGAGAAGAAAACACATACACAAAAAGAGGAAAGAAAACGTAGGAAGGTGGGAGAGCGGGGACTAAAAATAACAGTGAATGGGGGAGACTGAAATAGAATGAAGCGGTAAGCGTGGGTGTGAAGGAGGAGGATGGAAGGTGACGTGGAGTGGATGCCCTGAACAACAACACAGACAGACAGACATCCGATACCTTTACACAATACACCCATGACTGCACACATCAACACCCACTGTCCCATCCCTTAACCCGGTAGCAGCGACGGGCCAAATTTGTGGCTTCACCGTGTAGCAGCGACGGGCCAAATTTGTGGCTATACCGTGTAGCAGCGACGGGCCAAATTTGTGGCTGTACCGTGTAGCAGCGACGGGCCAAATTTGTGGCTTCACCGTGTAGCAGCGACGGGCCAAATTTGTGGCTTCACCGTGTAGCAGCGACGGGCCAAATTTGTGGCTTCACCGTGTAGCAGCGACGCGCCAAATTTGTGGCTTCACCGTGTAGCAGCGACGGGCCAAATTTGTGGCTTCACCGTGTAGCAGCGACGGGCCAAATTTGTGGCTTTACCGTGTAGCAGCGACGGGCCAAATTTGTGGCTTCACCGTGTAGCAGCGACGAGCCAAATTTGTGGCTTCACTGTGTAGCAGCGACGGGCCAAATTTGTGGCTTCACCGTGTAGCAGCGACGGGCCAAATTCGTGGCTTCACCGTGTAGCAGCGACGGGCCAAATTTGTGGCTTTACCGTGTAGCAGCGACGGGCCAAATTTGTGGCTTCACCGTGCAGCAGCGACGGGCCAAATTTGTGGCTTCACCGTGTAGCAGCGACGGGCCAAATTTGTGGCTTCACCGTGCAGCAGCGACGGGCCAAATTTGTGACTTTACCGTGTAGCAGCGACGGGCCAAATTTGTGGCTTTACCGTGTAGCAGCGACGGGCCAAATTTGTGCCATGATTTAAACCCCCAAAAATAGATGATACATAATCTGGTCACAAATGCTTTGATATATATTATGAAATGGTTTGTGTGAGGGGTGATTTTTTTCTCATTTTTCTCGCTTGGAGGGACCATTAAGAAACATGATCCCCGCTGCTACCGAGTTAACAGACAGACAAACACCCTATTCATATACACACAACACTTATTACTATAAAACTACACCCAGCACACTCTCTCTCTCTCTCTAGCCCCCCCACCCCCCCCCTCTCTCTCTCTCTCTCTCTCTCTCTCTCTCTCTCTCTCTCTCTCTCTCTCTCTCTCTCTCTCTCTCTCTCTCTCTCTCTCTCTCTCTCTCCCTCGCAACACAGCACCACCCACCGGCCCATCTTTATGACACAAAGACACAGTTCCGCTTGGTCCGTCTTCGCTGTCGGGGTCTGGTTTGGCCTGATAGAGGCAGGGTCGGGGCGCCAAGGGCATGTGTTGGTACTCCCGCTGACTGAAGTAACCCACGCGACTCAGGGTAGCGCGGGGTGACACCAGCCAGGAGGACGGCGTGAGGGTGAACTTGAAGAGCCTGTGGAAGGAATGATGGAAGGGTGAGGTTGTCGAGGAGGAGGAGAGGAGAACAATCAAAAGGAGGCCTAAGAAAGAGAAAGAGAACGAAGAGAAGGAGGAGGAGGAGAAGGAGGAGGAGGAGGAGAAGGAAGGAGAGTAGAAGGAGGAGAGATTATTTCAATGGAGTGTGATGAGAGAGAGAGAGAGAGAGAGAGAGAGAGAGAGAGAGAGAGAGAGAGAGAGAGAGAGAGAGAGAGAGAGAGAGAGAGAGAGAGAGAGAGAGAGAGAGAGAGAGAGAGAGAGAGAGAGAGAGAGAGAGAGAGAGAAAGGCAATTGAACCGTATGTGTGTGTGTGTGTGTGTGTGTGTGTGTGTGTGTGTGTGTGTGTGTGTGTGTGTGTGTGTGTGTGTGTGTGTGTGACCTTTGTAACACACCTCAGAGAAAAAAAGGGAAAACATGGGTGGGGGGAAAGGGGAGAAGGGGAGGGGAGGAGGAAGGGGGGGGTGATGTTGCTATGGTAACCGTCATCTTTTTTCTTTTTTTTTTCTTTTCCCTTCTTCTTCTATTATTATAATTCCTCTTCTTCCTCCTTTTTCTCCTCCTCTTCTTCCTCCTCCTCCTTTTTTTTTTGCCTTTCCCTTCTTA
Source organism: Eriocheir sinensis (assembly GCF_024679095.1). Classification (NCBI taxonomy): domain Eukaryota; kingdom Metazoa; phylum Arthropoda; class Malacostraca; order Decapoda; family Varunidae; genus Eriocheir; species Eriocheir sinensis. The sequence goes on along the minus strand of NC_066510.1, from coordinate 31,548,984 downwards.
ATCTCCTCTTCCTTCCTCTCTTCCTTCAACTAAATATGATTCCTTCTCCTTTTTGTTCTCCTTTTCCTTCTCCTTCTACTCCTCCTCCTCTTCCTCCTCCTCCTCCTCCTTCTTTTTCATCACCACCAACCATCACCACCACCTCTTCCTCCTCTTCCTCCTCCTCCTCCTCCTTCTCTTCCTCCTCCTCCTCCTCCTCCTCTCCACTCACTCACCATCAACAAAATAACAACAATAACACTCCCTACTCACCTTCTATTCATGGTCACCTTCAGCAGACTCTTATCCGCCTCATCCCGGGTGTGGGCGTGACCGTAGGAGTCGGAGTGGGCGTGGTCACCCTTCAGACTCACCTCCACCCTTGCGCTCGAGTACTCCATCCGGGTCTGGTCCTGTCCCTCGCTCTCCTCCCCCTCCACCCCCTCCTGTGGGAATGGGGAAGTGGGTGATTGGGATGCTGTTATAGAAAATGGGATAAAAGAGAGATAGACAGATAGATAGAGAGATAGACGGAGAGACAGACACAGACACACACACATACACACACACAACCCCCTCCCTCACCCACACACTCACCTGCGGAGGATGCATAGCGAGACAACCAGGTAGCATCATCATCATCATCATCACCACCATCACCACCACCACCACTGCCGCCGTCGATTCACTCCCCCCCCATCGCCGCCCCCACCCCCTCCCTCGCCGACTGGTCAGTCCTCGAGTGCCTTTCCACCCGGTGACTGCTGGCGCCTCACCTGCCGCGCGTCGTGAGCTAAAGGCGCCTCGTTACCTGTCCGGGCACCTGTGTGGAAGAGAGGTGAGGTATACTAACCATTTCAGACCCGCTGTGGCATCTTTTTTCGGGAATATCTTCAAGGCTATTAGTCGGACAGTTATGACATTCTTAGAGAGAGAGAGAGAGAGAGAGAGAGAGAGAGAGAGAGAGAGAGGACAGGTGATAGAAGTATGGGAGTTCGAGGGGGATGGGGGGAGTTTGTTTGGTGGGGGAAGGAGGGAACTGATCTAGGGGAGGGGGGGGGGTAAGTCGACTTATCCGAACCTTTTCTCAGGTGTTTGGGTTCTAACTGACTACAACTTAAAATCATAACAGTAAACTCCTAAAGTATATAAATTTGACTAACTCCAATAACACCATAAATTACGGCGGGTGTTGTAAACATCGGCTTAGAATGTCATAACTGTCCGACAAATAGCCTTGAAGATATTCCCGAAAAACTCTGCCACATCGGGTCTGAAATGGTTAGTAGGTTTAGTTAATTAGTTAGTTTAGTTAATTTAGTGGGCTGTCTCTCCCTATGCATAGAAATGTACATAAAAAAGTAAATTTGGCCTAAGGAGAGGTATGCGATTGGATATTGATAGATATTTTTATCAACTTCCATATATCTTTTTGCCTCTGGCGGACGCGGAAATGAAAAAAAAAAAGATGTTCTATAATTGAATCGCCTTTCCAATCACACACACACACACACACACACACACACACACACACACACACTTCGTTCCCATATTCATTGATCGACACAAATTGAAAACCTTTTAATGGAGTGTTTTCCCCCTGACTGTGTGTGTGTGTGTGTGTGTGTGTGCTATGAATCACTGAGAGTATATGAATCGTTAATGTCTGCTCGTACACATGTTTGCTTCTCTCCCTCCCTCCCTACCTACCTATCTCTCTCCCTCCCTTCCTCTCTACCAACCTGCGTGTCTGTCTGGCGGGACTTGCATTGTGGCGTCGCAGGGAACCACTAACAGAGAAACACGAATGATTACATGTCTGTCCGCGCCTTGAAGCAGCAACAGCAGCACCCGATCACAGCCCATAATAGCGTGTGTCAATGTCCCTTCAGCCAGGCACGTCGGGTAGCCTTGAGGTCCCTATTCTTAAACGTATCGGAGAACATTAACCGTTCTTCCATGAGTGTTTTCCCTGTTCATGGTGCAGAAGTCGTGTAAAACTATCACCGGCATCACAAAACAGTCCACGATTACCCCAGCAACTTCTAGTACGAGAGGATTTTCAAACAGACGAACTGAGGCGCCGAGACGTTCAAAACAATATGGGTTTCACTTCACACATGCAGCTCGGCAATGACTGGTTGATAAGACGCCAGTGGATCTCTCTAGTGCATGGCTAAAAAGTGCATGAAAGGAAACTGCCCGACAAGCCCAACGAGGGGTGACGCTGAATACCACTTTCGCGAGAGTAATGACGGTTATAGAGGATTGTACACTGCATAGAAGGCTATTGGAGAGGGTAGATATTGCTGAATCGGTACATGGGTTTATAGGAAAGATACATAAGAGTTGTTCGGAAGAGTTTAATGATCCTAGATGACAACTCAACCTAATACAAAAGAAAAGTGATCCCAGCATTATAGAATTATACAAAGACCCGAAAAAACAAAGAAATGCAAAAAAACAAATGAATGTTCGTAGGTTTGTGCTGTAATTTGATATTTTAGAGAGAGAGAGAGAGAGAGAGAGAGAGCAAAGGGAAAACCATCCCCCAGAGGCAAAACTACTACCAAGACAGTTCACCTCCCCCGTGTGTGTGTGTGTGTGTGTGTGTGTGTGTGTGTGTGTGTGTGTGTGTGTGTGAAGAGGAAGAAAGGGAGGAATTAACAGTGGAAGTCAACAAAGGAATTTTTCTCTAATCAACAAGAAGCAGAAAAAGATAAAAAAACAAAAAAACAGGAAATCATACACAGCATCCCAGCATCATTATCACCATCATCAGCAGCAGCATCCCAGCATCATCAACTTCACACACACACACACACACACACACACACACACACACCTCTGTACATTCTCATCTCTCTTATCACTCTCTTAGTATCGTATTCATAACCCTTTATCCCCTCTATCATTCCCCCTTCCCTCCTTTCTGCCCTTACGTTAACAATCACACCGTTTAACCTTGTATTATATCGTACGTGTATTATATATATTTAATACTTACGCCGTCCCCTCCCTTCCCTTCCCTTCCCATAACAACAAAACGTCCTCTTTGATCTGAGATAGAGAGAGGAGGGTGGTGATGGTGGTGGTGGTGGTGGTGATGGTGGTGATGGTTGCTGTGGTGATAGTGTCAGAAGTGAGGTTGTTATGGCATCTCTCTCTCTCTCTCTCTCTCTCTCTCTCTCTCTCTCTCTCTCTCTCTCCCCCACGCCACCTGTTGCCAACTCCGCGAATGACCTTTACTTATCGTCTGGTTCGCGGAATGGCGGCCTTTGAGAGGGTTGTTAGCATTACTGATATTGCCTGTGTTAAGGTGTTGTCGTAGGTGTGGTGTGTGGGCGTGTTTGTGCGTGTATGTGTGTGTGTGGGGGGAGGGGGTTGTAATTGCCTATCTGCCTGTCTGTCTGTTATGTCTGTCTGTCTGTCTATATGTATGTGTGTATGTAAGTATGTCCTTGTCCGTCACTCTCCTGTCTATCTGTCTGTCTTCTCATCTGCTTGTCTATCTATCTACCCATCATTTTGTCTCCCTACCTGTCTACCTGGCTGTCTATAAGTATGCCCACCGCCCCGTCTGTCTGTCTGTCTGTCTGTGCGTAAGTCAAAGAGTGAGGAAGAGCCCCGAGGTACAGACCAACACCTCGTCTCTCGCCTCCTCGTCCTCGCCGCTAGAATAACAAACAAGTGCGGTGCGTTAGAAGACTGTAATCGGGATGCTAATGCGGAGCGAGACGGAGGAAAAGTGTGTGTGTGTGTGTGTGTGTGTGTGTGTGTGTGTGTGTGTGTGCAGCAACTACCCCATTGTAAGCATAGGTAGATAGATAAGGAGGTTAGGAGGGAAGTGGGCTAGGAAGGAGGCTCAAGCTCACATATTTGACAAGGCTTTCGTATATAGGATTTCTGTGCATTTTCAGGGGTAGTTTTATGACCCTGGTGGTAGCTTGACCCTTCTTCTGTACCATGAACCTGTAGAAACACTCATTAGAACCCGATTACTCTCCTTTTTTGCCATTGGAACCTAGTTGATGAAACCGATTTCGTATATAGGAGTTCTGTGCATTTCCAGGGGTAGTTTTATGACCCTGGTGGTAGCTTGACCCTTCTTCTGTACCATGAACCTGTAGAAACACTCATTAGAACCCGATTACTCTCCTTTTTTGCCATTGGAACCTAGTTGATGAAACCGATTTCGTATATAGGAGTTCTGTGCATTTCCAGGGGTGGTTTTATGACCCTGGTGGTAGTTTGACCCTTCTTTTGTACCATAATCCTATAGAAACACTCATTAGAATCCGACTAATCTCCTTTTTTGCCATTGGAACCTAGTTGATGAAACCGATTTCGTATATAGGAGTTCTGTGCATTTCCAGGGGTAGTTTTATGACCCTGGTGGTAGTCTGACCCTTCTTCTGCACCATGAACCTATAGAAACACTCTTTAGAACTTGATTACTCTCCTTTTTCGCCATTGGAACCTAGTTGATGTAGGAGGCGAAACCATCTGATAACACCGACTTAGAATTCAAGGTTACCTGCGTGTATTTCCAACCGGGTGAGCAATGTGATTAAGTTCAATTCCCTCCCGCTAATGATACAGGTGTGTTGGGTTACCTGGCCGGCTTATACCTTTTCATCCCCTTCCCTCCCCTTCCCTTCCCCCCCCCCTCCCCGCCGGTGTCCTCTATCCTTATCCTTGTAATCCGTTCATGAGGAGGATGAGAGACTGAGGAGGAGGAGGAGGAGGAGGAGGAGGAGGATAAGGAGGGAGAGAGGAAAGGAGAAAGGTGGGAAGAGGAGAGAAGAGGAGGAGGAGGAGGAGGAGGATAAGGAGGGAGTGAGGAAAGGAGAAAGGTGGGAAGAGGAGAGAAGAGGAGGTAGAACAAGAAAAGGAAAAAGGAAGGAAGGAAGGAAGGCAGAGGAAGAGGAGGAGGAGGAGGAGGAGGACGAGAAGAAGAATAAGAAAAAACACCAAGAAAAACAAACAAAAAAAACGAACACGAAAAATAAAACTGAACTCGAATGAAGAATAAGGAAGAGGAGAAGGAAAGAAAGGAAGGAAGAGGAGGAGGAGGAGGAGGACACACGGAGGAGAGAAAAAAAGAGAAAATTAAAACGGAGGCCGGAAAAAGAAGGGGAGGAAGGGAAAGAAGGAAAAGGAGGAAGGAAGGAAGGAAGGAGGAAGAAGAGGAGGAGGAGAGATGGACGCACGGGGGGAGGGGGGGAGGGGGGGGGGAGTTAGTCGCTGATGCAAGGCTCAACAAACTTTTAATTGAAGCTTTCTCTCTCTCTCTCTCTCTCTCTCTCTCTCTCTCTCTCTCTCTCTCTCTCTCTCTCTCTCTCTCTCTCTCTCTCTCCTAATACTCAAGCTCTTACAGGAGGAGAGGAGAGTTTTTGAGCCCAAGTTGATGGAGAAGAAAGAAGAGGAGGAGGAGGAGGAGGAAGAGGAAGAGGAGGAGGAGGAGAAGTTTCGTATTAAGTTAAGTTTTACTTCGTTTTTCTTATTAATTAGTTTACAGATTGGGTTCTTTTTTTTAATCTGGTAAATGCGCTTTCAATTAGTTCATCTCTCTCTCTCTCTCTCTCTCTCTCTCTCTCTCTCTCTCTCTCTCTCTCTCTCTCTCTCTCAACCCCACATTACCTCCTCCCCGCCCCCCACAACCCCACATAACCTCTTCCTAACTCCCACATAACCCCCTCAAACCCCCATGTAGCCCCCACAACCCCACATGACCCCTCCCCAACCCCACAACCCCACATGACCCCTCCCCAACCCCACAGAACCCTACATGACCCATCTCCAAAGACGTCTGTTTGACTGAAATTAGCGGGTCATATCAGCGCCCCAGAACACATATTTCAAGTCCGTAATGCTGATAGATTCTTTTTTTGGAGGGTGACTAAAGGACATCCTAGGTCCATGATTTGGGGGGAGGGGGGAATGAGCACTTCTAGGGGCATATTTAGGCCAATATAAAAAAATAACATGGGGAGGGGCTATCCACCAATACGTAGGAAGAAAAAAAATAGTCTACCATATAATACTTCATTCTCTCCCGTATTTTTATTTTCTTTCAAAAATATAAGGGATAACTTAGTCATTCTCCGCGTGAAATCGTTTAAAATCATTTGCAAGAGAGAGAGAGAGAGAGGGGGAAATCCTTCGACGTTGACGGCCTTTAAAGGGCTGTGATGTACCCGTAAAAAGCATAATAAGGGGGGTGAAGTTAATCTTAAAGTAATGGTTGGATTAAGAAACCCCTGCGTCGTCTGATCTTGCTTTCTCTGACAACTATTCATCAACATCACCATCGGCTCATCTTCATAATATATATTTTTTTTTTAATGCGCCATGTAGGATACACTTACTGCTTTTTTTTACAACAAAGGAGACAGCTCAAGGGCACAAAAAAAAACAATAATAAAAAAAAGCCCGCTACTCGCTGCTCCCAAAAAAGAATCAAAAGAGGTGGCCGAAAGAAACGTCAATTTCGGGAGGAGAGGTGTCCTGATACCCTCCTTTTGAAAGAGTTCAAGTCGTAGGCAGGAGGAAATACAGATAAAGGAAGATTGTTCCAGAGTTTACCAGCGTGAGGGATGAAAGAGTGAAGATGCTGGTTAACTCTTGCATAAGAGGTTTGGACACTATAGGGATGAGCATGAGTAGAAAGTCGTGTGCAGCGGGGCCGCGGGAGGGGGGGAGGCATGCAGTTAGCAAGTTCAGAAGTGCAGTCAGCTTGGAAATATCGATAGAAGATAGAAAGAGAGGCAACATCGCTGCGGAATTTAAGAGGTAGAAGACTATCAGTAGGAGGAGGAGAGCTGATGAGACGAAGAGCCTGCATTATCATAGACAGAGATATACCAGTCCTCGTCTATGGACCGAAAATTATTCACTGGTAACACACACACACACACACACACACACACACCACAGCATCCCTATATTCCTTCTCTTATTCCTCCTCCTCCTCCTCCTTCTCCTTTTTCTTCTTCTTCTTCCCTACCTTTGAAAATGAACACTCCCCACGACGGTGTCAACGAGAGAGAGAGAGAGAGAGAGAGAGAGAGAGAGAGAGAGAGAGAGAGAGAGTAATAACACCCATAAACATTTGATACACAACCACAAGCACAACACACACACACACACACACACACACACACACACACACACATACAGACACACACACACACACGGCCAGTGACGGGGCCAGAATTCTAATAGCGATAGTCTGTGTGCTTGCGGTCTAGCAGGACGGTGACGGTTATAATGACGAATGCGACACGTGATGGCTATTTATTTCCTATTTATGTAGCATTTATCTATTCATTAGGTACTTAGCTCTTGGAAGTATGCTTGGAAATTGAATAGAAACATAAGGCAACTCCCTGATGACATTAATTATCACTTCCAAGGCCTCATCAGAACACTAGATAGCCTAATATAATCTTTTTTCTCCTCTTTTTTTTCTTCCTTTAATCGTGTGTTAATTACCCTCTTGAAGACATAGCGAGTAGTATTTCATTCATGGTTCTTGCACATTTTCCTTCTCTCTACCTTTTCTTCTTTTTGCACGTACTTATATTGAATAATCTACCATAAAAAGACATGTAATGAGTATTCCTATGTATATTCTTATTTGTTATACTGCGTTTCTTAGGTTCAACCCAAGCACGTAAATAACTTAGATATGGTGATGAAAATACGTGCATGTTCAAATCACCTTCACATAAACAACTTAGATATGGTGATGAAAATCTATGCATGCTCAAATCACCTGCACATAAACAACTTTGATATGGTGATGAAAATATATGCATGTTCCAATCACCTTCACATAAACAACTTTGATATGGTGATGAAAATACGTGCATGCTCAAATCACCTTTCCCTGTGTCTGCGTCTCATATGCATGTGTCTCCACAGCTGACCTCTGGGAGTCCCTTTGACCTCTCGGAAACCACCACCGTTAGTGCAAGCCCGTAGCAAGGAGGGGAAAGGGGCGGGGGGGGGGGGGGGGGGCTGAACTCACCCCCCATCAGAAAAAAAACTTATTAGGCCCTTTAGACATGTTTCCCTTATGAGCGCATATGAGTGCTTGAATATGTTACTCCAGTAGAAAGATACCCAGAAAGAGATATACATATATAAAAAAAAAGTTAAAAAAAGTAAACCAGTAAACGTTTCAAAGCTATAAAACGTAAAGTCAACGATAGAATATTATATAGCCCTCTAAGGAAGAAATACCTAGCCTACCCATACGATAGCCCGCCCTCTCTCCCGTATTGTAAGTCCTGGCTACGGCGCTCCATTAGTATCATAAAGATGCTTCCAGAGTCTTATCTCAACGCTGCCCTAATAAAAGGAGCCATAAAACATCTACTAAACCCGGATCTCGCCTTAAAACTGAGTGAAAACCGCCTTCAGGAGATACAGGGCCATAGTCTTAAACATCTCGAGGCAAAAAGCACACGTATTTGACAAGACTTTCTCATAAGAGTTGCGGGCATTTCCAGGGGGGAGTTTTTAACCCTGCTGGTAGTTCAACCCTTCCTCTGTACCGTGAACCAAGGATATCACTCATTAGAACCCGACTGGTCCCCTTTATGGCCCTAGGAAATAGTTGATGTGAGTGGTGGACGCGTCTGAGGATACCAACCCACACGAAACCCCGCTCCTGTGCACGCTAAAAGCCACTCTCTCTCTCTTGGTCATCGGGGCGCGGTGCTGTTAAGACATTTGTATACCTTCACACCCAACCCCCTGTTAAGACATCTGTATACTTTAACACCCGCCCTTTTGCCTAGAAACTAATACTTGGTGCTGAGGTGAAAGATGGGTGGGTACGAAAGCTCTGTGTGTGTGTGTGTGTGTGTGTGTGTGTGTGTGTGTTGCTTCCGCGCCCGTATGACAGACTGACAAGTTGCATACCTAATTATTATCATCAAATATTTATGTTTATCGATTCATCTTATTACTGATGTAGTGGTGGTAGTAGAAGTAGTAATTGTTGTTGTTGTTGTTGTTGTTGTTGTTGTTGTTGTTGTTGTTGTTGTTGATTGCTATCTTTTCCTGCCTAAATCTATTCGTGACATGAGATAGATGGATGGTCAACAGTACCTGCGTTTAGGCTATTGAAAAAACAACAAAACGAAAAAATAAATAGTTAAATCAACCACCTTTGGGACTCGCATTAACCGATTCTCATTTCCTGGTTCTGCAAAAAGTTTAGGTGGCTCGCAAACACGCTAGTCTGCCGCCGAAGAAAAAAAATAGTAAACAAAAAAGTTATATTTGGGAACATCCAGATAATAATATATAGCCTATGCAAATATCGTCTGTTCACCCTAACGAGAGAGAAAAAAATCAAGGTATTAATGTATTACTATATATTTCCTCTTGCGTTTGGGTTAACACATTTTCTTAACCAATAGGATACTTAAATATAATACAGAAATACGGAAAGAAATAGTAAAAAAAAACGTCATTATAAACTTCCTCTAAAGTTTTATCCAATCATCTTTTCCCGACCCAAACATAAAGTAAAGACAAATAAACAAAAAACATTCAAATTTCATCTAAAACCAAACAATAGTATCATAAATTTCTAATAAAAATCCACATGACCTTTCTATAACATCCTTTAAAACACACTAAACTAAACTACTTGCAATGTATGTGTGTGTGTGTGTGTGTGTGCGCGCCAGAAAGAGGTTGACCACTCACCTTATAATCTCACTAGCCGATGACAGCACCTCACTCCGCGTCCTTCCTCCACCGGCTCTTCTGCTAAACTGAGGCTGTGTTCTCTTCTAATACTACTTTCCTAACATCCATGACCTCACCCCGTCCTCTAGCTCTTCTCCTCCTCCTCCTCCTCCTCCTCCTCCCGGACCCCCATGCCCCCAGAACGCTTCCATACGGCCACTGAACGAAACTGGAGGTGAATGAACCGAGCGGCGCTTTCGCATGGCATGTAACATAGAATTGGCGCATTGCAAGTACTTTCCTTTCCCATAATGTTGTTCTGTGAAGTTTTGCATTCATATTGACAAAGAAAAGGTAGGGAAAATTGGGTAAGGAGTGTGACTTGCATGTATATTTGTTTCAATTATTCCTTTCCCGTTTTCGCATGGCATGTAACTTAGAATTGGCGCATTGTAAGTACTTTCCTTTCCCATAATGTTGTTCTGTGAAGTTTTGCATTCATATTGACAAAGAAAAGGTAGGGAAAGTTGGGTAAGGAGTGCGACTTGCATGTATATTTGTTTCTTTTCTAAAACCTCCTCTCCCTCCTCCTCCCTCCTCTTCGCATGGCAAGAATTTTCCTCACTTCTAATTTTTTTGCGTTTTGTGAAGTGTAAAATTCGTGTTGTATAGAAATAAGTATATGAAAATGTGATTGACTTGTTTTTATTTCACTTCTAATCCCTCCTCCTCCCACCTCTTCCCCTTGCAAATATGTTCCTTACTTCTATTTTTTGGGTTTTGTGAAGTGTAAAATTCGTGTTGTATAGAAATAAGTATATGAAAATGTGTTTGACTTGTTTTTATTTCACTTTTAATCTCTCCTCCTCCCACCTCTCCCCCTTGCAAATATGTTCCTTACTTCTATTTTTTGCGTTTTGTGAAGTGTAAAATTCATGTTGTATAGAAATAAGTATATGAAAATGTGATTGACTTGTTTTTATTTCACTTCTAATCCCTCCTCCTCCCACCTCTCCCCCTTGCAAATATGTTCCTTCTAATTTTTGCGTTTTATAGAGTGTAAAATTCATGTTGTATATAAAGAAGTGGATGATTGACTTGCATTTGTTTTACTTAATTTACACCCCTTTCTCCTTCAGTCCCTCCTTCCTCTTTCTCTTCTTCCCTTCCTCCCTTTCCTTCCCTCTCTCAGTATACACCGCGGTTAAATAATTGTTGAAAAAATTTGTAGGCTATGAAAAAGTGGGAAAAGAAACGTGATTCATATGCCTTTATTTCAATTTTAATCCATTACCTTCACTCCTTCCCTCCTTTTCTCTCCCTCTCTCTCTCTCCTTTCCTCCTTGCCCTTTCGTCCCCCTTCGTACCTTCCTTACAAGTGTTTAAAAAAAAATAATATAAAAGCTAAATAACCCATCACCTTCCCTCCCTATCCTTTCCTTCCTCTCCTCCTCTTCTCTCTTTCCCTTCCTTCCTTTCCTTCCCTTCCCCCCCCTTCTCAGTATATATTATAAGCAGGCTGCAACAGGGTTCTTCGCCCCCAGCTGCTGGTACCATTACTAGAAGGGTTATGTAGGCAATTATAAATACTTCCCTTCCCCTCTCCCCGTCTCCCCCATTCACCCTCGACCTCCAACCGTGTAATGAGATATAGATGAGCAGAAAAAAAGGGAAAAAAAGATAGTAGCCATAAAAATATATAACTCCACCTGCATTATTTTGACGCCCGCCAGGTAGAAGATAGAGGCAGGTGCTTGTAATTAACGTCTGGGATGCTTGACAGGTAAATTCGTATGTGCGGGGAGGTGAGGTGAGGTGAGGTGAGGTTAGGTTAATGAGGTTTGTTGATGTTTTTTTGTTATTGTATGTACGAGGTGGTTGGTGTTTGTGTGTGTGTGTGTGTGTGTGTGTGTGTGTGTGTGTGTGTGTGTGTTGTTGCTATATAAATCCTATTGTGTCTTTAGATGTCTTGTTTTGATTTCTTTTTTATTATTACTAAGTTGTTTATGTTGTTTTTGTTTTGTTTAATCTATTTATTTGTTTGTTTAATAATTGCTGTTTTTCCGCTCCCAGTTTTATGCTTTTTCCTCATCTCTTTTCTTTTTATTTTTCTCCTTTTTCTTCAGCATCTTATTATACCGTCATTATCTTCATATTCTTCTTCTTTTTTCCTTCTTCTTCTTCTTCTTCTTCTTGACGCGGGGTATCACAAAGGAAGAATCTCAGACTGTCATTCTCTCGACTTTCTTTCCCTCCCTTCTTTCTTTTTTTTCTAATTGGATATCGTGAGAGACGGGTCAAAGAGGAGAGAATATTTACGATGTCTTGAGGCTTTCTTTAGGATTATCTCTCTCTCTCTCTCTCTCTCTCTCTCTCTCTCTCTCTCTCTCTCTCTCTCTCTCTCTCTCTAGTCATTAATTACTTTAGTAGCTGTCATTTTCATTAATTATTAACATGCTGGCTACGGGGTTCAAGGGGGCGATGGAGGACGGCTGAGGAGGTGAGCGAGTTCCTGGTATAATATAATAGAAGTTTGATTAATGATATAAATGCCTGCAGCTACTATTATTTTCATTTTTATTACTATTTTAACCCTATTTATCAGAGAGAGAGAGAGAGAGAGAGAGAGAGAGAGAGAGAGAGAGAGAGAGGGGTATTGAAGGTAGGTTAGGCTAGACTGCTTTTTATCTATTAATACCTTCCACTATATACCAAGAAACGAAAATGGTGCGTAATAATGGAGTAATTTAGCTGTATTGAAATTAATGAGTTCCCTAGAATCATTATGAAGTAAAACTGCAATCAAGAGCCATTACCATTATTATTAACCTGATACGATTTTTTTCTCTTTTTTTATATTTCTCGAACCACTACCAAAACATTCTCGTTCTTTTCTCTCTTCTTTCCTTTTCTCTTTCATCTAACTATCTGCCTATCTTTGTATTTAACCGTTTATCTATCTATCTATCTATGTATATATCTATCTATCTCCTTAACAAAATAGTAATTGATTTTATTTTTCTAATATTCTTCTCTGTATAAAACTTGCACTTGTTTCCATATGATTCTAAAGTCATTATAACTAACTTGTTCATCATCTTTTTCTCATTAAATACGTTATATACTGTAACATTTTATATCGCGAATGTAAAGATCTAAAGAGAATAATCTATTGCAAGAAGGAGTTTGTATCCCATAAGAGGAAATGAAGAGGTCCTTATAACCAAGCTGCAGTAGAAGGTGGTGACGAAGGGGTTGAAGATGGAAAGGGCGCAGAAGGAAGAGGAGGGGGTGAAGAAACCGTAATGAGGCGGTATTCCATAAAAGGATGTATATAAAGAAGAGGCATTCAGAAACATCGACTCAGTATCACCAAGCATGCAGTGGAGGGTGATGACGGAGGTGGAGGAGGTAGGGGTGCAGGAGAAGGAGGAGGAGGGGGTGGGGGTAAAGGAACCGCTACCAGGTGACGTGCAGGGGAGGGGCGTGGCTGGTGCAAGGTGCGGGCGGCGGGCAGGTGATAATGGGCCCCGGAAAATAATTAATGACAGGTTGTTTCGCACGTCACCCTTCGGGCTCAATAGGTGCGCTTGCCATCTTTCTTTTCTTACTTTCTTTTCCTTACTTTTTTACTTGTTTACTTTTTTTACCTCTTACTTTTTTATTATTACTTCTCTTCGTTTCTTTTTTTTCTAATGTGTTTTGTCTTAATTCCTCTTCCTCTTCCTCTTCCTTTTTCTAATATTTTTGTTTTCCTTTATTTTAGTTTTCTCTAATTTTTGTTATTTTCTCATTTTTGTTACTCTTATTTTTTGTTATTTCCTTATTTGTTGTTATTCTCATATTCATGTTATTCTCCTTTTTTTAATCTCTCTTCTTTTTGTATTTTCTGATATTTAGTCTCCCCTTCTTTTTTCTTTTACGTATTTTTGTTCTTTTCCTACTTCTATTTCCTTCCATTTTTGTCATTCTCTCGTTTCTGTTTGTTTTTCTCACAGACTTAAATAGAATACATCATGTAATCTCAAAATAATGAAGGTTTACGTATATCATCTTGGGCCAATGCCACTGCATATATTAACACAAATAAACATGTATATAATCTCAAACTAATCTTCATCCGGTCCCGCTATGCATGAACCACTTCCGCTTCGACCCGACTGTATATATATTAGAACGAATAAGCATATCTGATTTCTAACTGATGAACGTAACTTAACCCGGTACCTGCGAAGGGCCAAATTTGTGGCTTTACCGTGTACCAGCAACGGGCCACATTTTTGCCATGATATAAAGCCCCCAAAATAGATGATGCATAAACTGATCACAAATGCGTTGATATATATTATGAAATGGTTTGCGTGAGTGATGATTTTTTCTCATTTTTCTCACTTAGAGGGGCCCTTGAGAAACATGATCCCCGCAGCTACCTATATAATATACCAACTTCATCCAACCCAACTATGTATGTATTTTATTATATCATTGATTTATCTTATCTTTTTGACCTTTAGATCTGTCTGAATGTTCCTCACTTTTGTTTTGTGGGTTTTTTCAAGAAGTTTGCGTATTTTATCAACCCAAAATAGTGAAAACCGAATAATAAGGAAACGGCAAAAATAAAGGCATAACAAAAATAAGAGAAAGAGGAAGAGAAGAAGGAGGAGGTAGAGGAATAACAAGAAATACGATAATACCAAAAATAAAGCCATAACAAAAATAAGAGAAAGAGAAAGAGAAAAATGAGGAAAGAGGAGAAAATAACATACGAAAGAAACACACAAAAAAATAACAGTAAAGGAAGGGAAGTAATAGAAAAAATAAGAAAGAAATAACAAAAGTAAGAGAAAGAGAAAGAGAAAAATGAGGAAGCAGGAGAAAATGACATACGAAAGGAACAAAAAAAAAATAACAGTTAAGGAAGGGAATTAATAGAAAAATAAAAGAAAGTAAAAAAAAATAGTGATATATTTTTTTTTTTTTTGTGTGTGTGTGTGTGCGTGCGTGTGTCTGCATTTTACCATTTTCTATATTTCATTTTATCCAAAGTTCTATTTTATTTACCTCGTTTCCTTTTCTTCTCGTTTCAATTTCTTACCCTCCCCTTCACTTCCTCCCCTAATTTCCTGGTAGCATAACTTTTTTTACAGCAAAGGAGACGGCACAAGGGCAACGAAAATGGTGCAGAGAAAAAAAGAAAAAAACAGGGCTCTACTCAACGCTCCCAAATACATAAATTAATTCATACGTTCAGTGATAGGATATACAACCTACTAGTTTCATTCATCTAAGATACATATTTGTGTATAATTTATAATACATGTGAGTTCAGTTCAAACCAAGGTAAGATATCTCATTTGTCGACCTTTTAATATATATTTCGTGTAATTAGAGAGAGAGAGAGAGAGAGAGAGAGAGAGAGAGAGAAAGGGGGGAGGGGAAAGAGGGTGAGTTGACAATTAATTAATTATCTTATTGTTCGTTCACCTTTTCTCCCCTGCATAATTAATTAATGACTAATATTGTTATGAAAAGTCAGGTTGTTGTTGTTGTTGTTGGTGGTGGTGGTGGTGCTGGTGGTGATGGTGGTGGTGGTATTATTCTGCGCACACACACACACACACACACACACACACACACACACACCTTACAAGACCTTAGCGGAAATACCTTATGTTTTACTTTTTTTTCCCCTCTCTCTCTCTCTCTCTCTCTCTCTCTCTCTCTCTCTCTCTCTCTCTCTCGTTCGTAAGGGAAGGAAGCTTTGTAAACAGACTGACAGATCATTTCCTTTTTTATTGTGGTATTCAATCTGAACTTAATAGGATTCGAAACTACATCAGACACACCTAAGACAATATATAAATCTGGCAATCTTCTGTATATATATATATATATATATATATATATATATATATATATATATATATATATATATATATATATATATATATATATATATATAATTCCATAGCCTGATTCCCCATTTTCGTTAAGTGCAGTAGAAATCATATAGAATAGGTTGCATGAGATTTCTGTTTATTTGTCACCTGTAGAATAATAACAAAAGTCCACCAGAAATATGCATTAGTAAGGGCGCTGTCACCCATCGTAAACAAACTAACTTCTCCCTATTTTCCCATTCGCGAGACCCCGATTAATCTCCTCTTCAACCTTTGGAAACAGTTGATGTGGGAGGCGGAAGCGGAAGCGTCTAGGAGAGTATAGCCTACCAACCACCTCAGAGGAACATCAGTGGAGCTCGCTTACAGCCCCCAGCTCTTGTTGACCACGGAGACGAAGTACTCATCGTCATCAATGGCCTTGCTGAAGCTGGAGTAATAGTCGAAGAACTCCTGCTTCGTCACCTGGAGGAAGGGAGGAAGAGATGAGTAAGGGACATATTCTTAAAGAGTAGATACACATATTTAACAAGGCTTTCGTAGGTAGGATTTTGGGGTATTTCCATGCGTATACTTTTATAAGTCTGAGGATAGTTTGACCCTTCTTCTATATACCATGAACCTAAGGAAGCACCCACCTTGCCGTCCACAGATCCCTGGCTCTCAAACAGGCCGAGGAACTTCTTGAGCAGCTCCTCCTCGGTGGCCTCGCCCTTGACCACCTTGGGATGGTCCTTGGCCGAGTACACGCCCTTCAGGTCCTCCACAGACACCACGCCGTCACCAGTCTTGTCCAGGTGCTTGAAGGCGGCCTCCACTGCAGCCTTTCTCGGTCCGGTCATGGCGGGCTGTTGGTTGAAGTGTGGAGGTAAGGGAGTGGGCGAGTAGGAGGGTGATGATTAATGTGTGTGTGGTGGTAATTAGGTCTGTCGTTAAGGTAGAAAGGTTATTGTAGTTTGCTTGTATCGTCTATCTATCTTATTTGCTTGTGTCTGCTCCTGTCTCTACCTTACCCTTTTTTGTTTTGTTTTTTCAAGTAGTTAGTTTTATCCACCCATATTTTTCTTACCCTTTCAAGTACTTTCTTCCTCCTACTCTTCGTCTTTCCTTCCCTCCTTCCCTCCCTCACAGACCACCTCCCTCCTCCTCCTCCAAACTCCCTTCACCTCACCCTTCGTACCTCCCTCCCTCACCCACACCAACACCTCCCTCCCTCACTCCTTATTCAGACTCTCTTCCTCCCCTCCCTCGTCTCACTCTTCCTCCCTCCCTCCCTCCCTCATTCACTCACTCACACCATCTCCCTCATCTCCCTTACCCTCCCTTCCTCCCTCACCCACACCAACACCTCCCTCCCTCACTCCTTTATTCAGACTCTCTTCCTCCCCTCCCTCGTCTCACTCTCCCTCATCTCCCTTCCTCACCCTCAGAGCCTCCAGGAACTCCTCGTAGTTGATGCCGGCAGCCCCGTCCTTCTCGAACGCCTTGAAGAGCTTGTCGATGTCAGCCTCGGAGAAGTCGAGGCCGAACTGCGCCACACCGCGACTCATCTCGTCCCGCGACAGTGTCCATGAGCGGTCCTTGTCTAGCCGACGGAACAACCTGAAGGATATGGAGGTTCGTGTTAAAATATGTGGTGTTCCTTGCCCCTGTGCGCTGCTTCGTATCTTTACCCGCATGAAGAGCTTTAAAAACGAGAGAAAAAGACATCACTCCATCATCTGTGTGTGTGCGTGCGTGTGTCTGTGTATGGAGAGGAGGCGATAGCGGGCAGGGAGGTTGAAGACGTACGATGACCCATAATTACGTATGGCGGGAAGGAAAGAAGGCAGGATTGAAGTGGAAGGAAGTGGGAAGGAAGGAAGAATGGCAATGTGCTATCCTTTACTCTGCAATACCTGCCATGACGCCCCTCGGAAAGGCGTCGTGTTGTAGTTTGAGGCAGTGAACGAGACCAAAAGTCAACACCCAATCATCGGTGTGTGTGTGCGTGTGTGTGTATGTGTTTGTGTATGTGAAAGGAAAATGGACGATCGGCGGGCAGGGAGGCCTAGAGGAGGACCCGTTACTATGTAGAGCAGGAAGGAAGGAAGACGGGATTGAAGTGGAAGGGAGTAGAGAGGAAGGAAGTATAGCAATGTGCTTTATCTTCCTCTGCAATGCCTGCCGCCCCTCGGAAAGGCCTCGTGTTGTGAATACTTGGATGCAAAGACGGGGGAAGCACATTCAGCTGCCCGTGTGAGGGGCGGCCACCTCTGGGTGCTCGCTGGCTGCAGCCCCGATACCGTGATTTCTGCTCTACCTTCCACGGCTCTTTCACGTCCTGCCACCCTGCATGCCCTGCCCCCAGCCTCTTGCAGACTTAATACGTTCTGATGTTCTGGATCTGGAAAATGATGCGCAGGGCACTAGTATTGGTGCTTAACACGCATACATTCTTATGTAACATCGTCTCCCAAGGACGGGGTCATAAGGGTGAAGTGAACGAAATCCCTTTTGACTTCACGCGTGTCACAAATATTCAATCCTTCACGTTGTTTTGAGAACACGTAACTAACCACCTAGATGCTCGTGGAAGCTGAAATAGGGGTCAGAACACACGGAGAATCACAGGGCAAGGTAAGTAATGAGGAGAGGTTACACAGGTATCAAGAACACGAGGCAGTAAAAAGTTCCAAGGCAGACAAATCCCTGATACAAGCTGAACACAGAGATACGGCGCTGTTGTCTAACACCACCAGGCTTGTGTTGCTGTTGATCCCCCAGGCTTCTCTCAACCCTCCGAAGAAGAAGAGGAAGATACGGCCAAAAACTGCCCACAAGAAGAAGAAGAGGAAGATTACTCAGTAATTTCTGGGATGTAGTAAAACGTTGCCAGCGCCCGCGCCGCTGTTTTTCCCCCGTCGCTTTGGGCTATCGCTGGAGAGGCTCTGACGGACGCGTATGTATTGAGGTGGGTTGTGGGTTTTCATACGAGACACAAAACCGTCTAATCCTGCAGATGTTACACCATAATACATTGAAGTTTAGAGGGGTATTCCTGTTGGGCTATCGGTGGGCTAGTTTGGGCGTGAGAGGCCGCGGGTTACTACAACACTGTCTGGGGCAAGCGGTGACTGCCTTAAAAGCGAGAAAAGGCGAGAGGGACGTCCGGGCGCGAGTTTGTACGGGTTATTTCTTTCTCACGTAGGTAGGGAGAACGAAGGTGATGAGGTGTCAGGTGTTCCTTGCCCCTGTGCGCAGTTCCGTGTCTTTAACCGCTTGAAGAGCTTTGGAGAATGGAGGAAACTGTTGAAAAGTGTCAACTCCTCCACTCCTTCCTTCCCTCAGATCACAACCCGCCTCCCTCACTCCCTTCAGCCCTTCCCTCCCCTCCCTCCTCACCTTCCGAGGGAGAGGATGCCGGAGTAGCCGCTGGAGAGGCAGTGGCTCCGCAGCTTCTCCAGGGGGTCGGTCGCCGCCTCCAGGGCCGCCTTCGACGCCTCCTTCAGCTTGTCTTCCTGGGGCATCCTGAAGGAGTGGACGAAGGAGACACTGGACTTAATAAAGGAATAATCAGTATATCACACACACACACACTCACATACAGCCCCGACCTTGAATGCGAGGAGGAATATATTCTCGTACAAGAAAGACGTATATGGCAGTAGGAGGGATGAAGGAGGGAAGGAGAGGAGGGAGGGGCGTGCATGGACTGAGGGGGGGGGGGGGGAGCGAGGGGGGGCGAAGGGGCGGTGGTGTTCATGTCTTTGACCGTCTGGAGTGACTCATGGTAAAGGGGGAAAGAGGGGGGAGGGGGGGGGGCTAGTGTGGGCGGCGGCGGCGGCGGCGACAGCTGTGGTGGAGGTGGTGGAGGTGGTGGTAGGATGTGTCAATGGAGGTGTGAGCGGCTAGCCAAGGTGACCCGTGTGTGTGTGTGTGTGTGTGTGTGTGTGTGTGCTGGGCGCCAACCGTGTCTGAAGGTCTAGTGAAGGAAGAAAGAATGGAAAGAAGGAAGAAAAAAGATGAAGAAGATTTAATCCAGAGAGGAAAAAAAGAAGGAAGGAAGGAAGATATGAAGTGAAGCGTTAGAGAGTGAAGGAAAAGAAGAGATAACAGGCAAAAAAAATGAAGATGGAGGGAGAACAGAAACAAAAGAAGTATATGAGGGAGTTTTTGAGGGTGGAAGGAAGAAAGAAAAATAAAGAGGAAAAAGAGGAAAAGGAAGAGGAAGAGAAAAACGGGAGAGAGCTGCGTGACGGTAAGAAAATGAGCTACAGGCGAAACGTGAAGTGTTGAGAAATGGAGGAGGAGGAGACGAAGAGGAAGAGGAAGAAGAAGAGGAGGAAAAGAGAGAGGGCACTACCTAAACTTTACCCAGTGTCTTCTAGTATCTATTCTTCCTATGAGAAATGGAGGAGGAGGAGACGAAGAGGAAGAGGAAGAAAAGGAAGAAGAGGAGGAAGAAGAGAGAGAGAGAGAGAGAGAGCACTTTACCTAACATCTTCTACCATATATTCTTCTTATATATACGAATTCCTATGTATATCCTCTATTGCTAACTCCTTTTACCTTTCCCTGCATCCATTGTTATACCTGTTCCATGATTTACCTGTTCAATTAGCTCTCATTCTTCTCCACCAACGTCTCTTAGTATCTGTTCTTTCTATGTATCTGAATTCCTATGTATATCCTCTATTGCTAACTCATTTTACCTTTCCCTGCATCCATTATTATGCCTGTTCCATGATTTACCTGTTCAATTAGCTCGTATTCTTATCCACCAACGTCTTTCAGCATCTCTTTTTTCCTATATCTTTTCTAAGTATTCACCTGTAATCAACTTCTATTACCTTTCCTTACATACTTTAATACTCTCTAATGTCTCTCGATTTATCTCTATTCTTCTCTTTCTGAAACCCAACATATTCCAAAAAGTCTTCCACCACCTGTATTATTTTCTCTCTCTGTATTCCTTTGTATTCCCCTAATAACTTTTTTTTACCTTTCTTTACATTCAATGCTACACCTGCCCCACGATTTACCTGTCCACGCACCACGGCGCACCTGTCTTGCCGGTAATTGCTCTCACCTGCCTGTATGTGTCTACCTGTGTTGCTCATCTCCCCTCGCACGACTCCTCATTGTTGTCTCTCTGGGAACAAGACAAGACCTCAGGCGTCGGAGGAGTCGTGACCGTCGGGGAATGTTCGGAGGGAGGGAGAGAGGGAGGGAGCCAGAGAAGGAGTGGTGGATTGGAAGGACTGTAGAGAAGGAGGGTGAGGAAGAGAGGGAGGAATGAAGGAAAGCATGGAAGGAGAGGAAGGAAAAGAAAGGGAAGATGGAGGGTAGGAGATGGGAGGAAAAATGGTGTTACGAGGGAAGGAAGAAGGGAGGGAAGAAAAAGGAGAATAGGGAATGAACAAAGAAAAATGACGAGGGGAAGATTAAAAGAAGAGAGAGAGAGATCCCAAGTATGGAAGGAGAGGAAGCGGATGGGAAGGAGGAAAAAACAGGAAATGGAGAGAGAAGAGAGGAGAGGAGGAGCAGGGGATACAAAGACGTCTGTTGCTGTCCACCTCTGTCCAGCACACGCCGCCGTCCTGTATTATATGAATGCGGGTTCGAAGTGGTATGTTCCAGCGTGGACCAGTTTTTCAGGACGCCATCATATAATTATCTGGAACAATACACACGTGACCTCCTGCCTCTGCTTGTCTGTGTTTGTGTATATGTGTGTGTGTGTGTGTGTGTGTGTGTGTGTGTGTGTGTGTGTGAGTCGGTTCTATGTCAATTCTCTTTTCTTTTTCTTATTTACTTTAGAACGAGAGAGGAAGAAAAACATGGTACATATATACATAGTTCTTTTCCTTTCTTTCTTTTATTTACTTTAAGAACGAAAATCAGAAACCTTAATAGTGAAGAAAGGAAAGGGAGGGAGAGGAAGGAGAAACATAATTTACGTGCAAGATAAAACGGTATCGGAAACTGTGCGCTAATCAGTCATATCCTTATCAGTGCGTGTGTGTGTGTGGGTATATATGAGTGTGTGGAAGAGGTGTTATGTGTACGAGGGAGGGAAGGAAAGGTGTGTGTGAAGGTGTGAATGCAAGTAGGCAGGTTGATAAGTATAGGCAAATCATCTTCGTTCATTTGTATAGTTCATCTTTTATTATGCTATCAACGTTCTGCATTCGTCTTTTGTTTCCTACTCTCCTCTTCTCTCTCCTCTTCTTTAAACTCGTCTTCATTCCTCCCTCTCTCTCCTTCAATTTCTCATTATCTCCTTTATTTCAGATTCTTGCCTCCTTCTCCTCATCTCCTTTACTCTTTATGTGTGTGGAAGAGGTGTTAGGTGCACGAGGGAGGGAAGAAAAGGTGTGTGTGCACATAACACCTCTCTCACACACAGGTAGGCAGGTTGGTAAGTATAGGCAAAATCATCTCCGTTCATTCCTATAGTTCATCTTTTATTATGCTACCAACGTTCTGCATTCGTCTTTTGTTTCCTACTCTCCTCTCCTCTCTCTCCTCTTCCTTCTTTCTTAAACTCGTCTTCATTCCTCCTTCCCTCTCCTTCCATTCTCATTATCTCCTTTATTTCAGATTCTTGCCTCCTCCTCATCTCCTTTACTCTTTCTCTCTTCATCTTCTTCTTTTTCTTCTTCTTTCTGTTTCTCCCTCCGTTCCTCCATCTTCCCTTCTCTCGCTCTTAATCATTCAGTTCAGTGTTGTCTTCAGGTATTCATCTCCTGTTCTGATTCTAAACGTTCTGCATGCATCCGCCCTTTGTTTTCCTGCTTCATATTATGTGGGTTTTTTCTCTCTAAGGCATGAGTCGCTATATATCATTGTCTATCATTATTCTGTTCCGTCATTGTTTCCTTCGCTTCCCGTTTCGTAATAATCTTCGCTTCAAGTTGTCGTGCTTAAGAATCTGTGTATGTATAGTGGCTTTACAATACTTCCTTTTCTTTGTTTTCTTAGTTCTTGCTCTCTCTCGGTCATTTCAACACTCATATTTAACCAAACAAACCATTCTGCTATCAGTGCGGTTAGTCCAGCAAGCGATTGTGCCGGTATCAAAAAGTGGGCGTGGCAATGACTAACGCCGAAGTTATGTATGATACTAAATCCAACGAAATTGTGACTCATGGGAAACGTATAAAATCGCTTTAGATCTTCGTCTGCCAAACTGATATTGTGTTAAGAGGTATATGTGCCAAGGAACGCCATGCAACTGCCAGATATCTTCGTCTGTCAATCTGTTTGTGAGGAACTTATTATGCAGTGAAGCGCTACATTGTAAGGATATGCGGAATACTATTTTAACGTCAAAACAGCATAACAGATGACTCATACAGAAGGGAGAATTGTTAAATACCTTCGTCTGTCAATCTGTTACTGTCTTAAGAACTATCTCTACCAAGGAGCGCCATGTTAGGAAGATGCGGATATACTACACCATTGTCAAAACGTCAGTACAACATAACAGGTGACTTATATGTGAAAGATAGAACTTCAATACCTTCGTCTGTCAATCTGTTACTGTCTTAAGAAATATCTCTACCAAGGAGCGCTATGTTAGGAAGATGCGCATAAACTACACCAATGTCAAAACGTCAGTACAACATAACAGGTGACTTATAATTATATGTGAAAGATAGAACTTCAACCTAGAACAACATAACAGGTGACTTCTAATTATATGTAAAAAGATAGAACTTCAGCACCTCTGTCTATATATATGTTGTCTTAGAAACTATCTACTACCCAGGAGCGCCATATTAGAAGATACATAACTACACCCAATGTCAAAACGTCAGTAACACATAAACAGGTGACTTATAATTATATGTATAAAGATAACTTCAATACCTTTCTGTCTGTCAATCTGTTACTGTCTTAAGAACCATCTCTACCAAGGAGCGCTATGTTAGGAAGATGCGCATAAACTACACCAATGTCAAAACGTTAGTACAACATAACAGGTGACTTATATGTGAAAGATACAACTTCAATACTTTCCTCTGCCAATCTGTTACCGTGTTAAAAACTATTCGTGGAGTGGAACGCTTACTTCACACGAAAAATACGCTATAATACAATAATGCTGTAATACTAAATGTCAAAAGCAATACAGCTGGGAAGAAACAGCTATTTAATACCTTCGTCTACCATTCTGTTACTGTGTTAACGAAGTATATGTGCTGTGGAACGCTTACTTCAAAGTCTATGTGGTGTGGTGGTGGTGGCGCAGCGCAGGTGGTGGAGGTGTTGTTCGAAGAGCCGCGGCGGTGTGAGTGGATGTGGTGATGCAGTGATGGTGGTGCGGTGGTGATGATGGTGGTGGTGGTGGTGGTGGAAGGGAAGGGAAGCCGCCAGCCAAGCCAACACCCAGATTCCTCCGCCTCACACCCCTTTTTTTATCTCTCCCTCCCTCCCTCTCGTTTGTACAAGGACGCAGTATGGTTTCCACATCATGAGGTATAGCTATGCAGGCCACCTTTTGTATTTTCATCCCCACGTTCGAATCCCGGTCATGTGCGAGAGAACCTGTCAGCCTTACTTTTTTGTTATTTTTCTTTAATATCATTTTCTTGTTCTTTTTTTATTTCATCTTCGTCTTCATCATCATCATCTGCTTTTTCTTCTCCTATTCCTTAAAGCTGAAGGATATTCTTTATATTTGACCTCTCTTTTTGGACACTCCTTTGACCTCTATTCAGGAGCAGCGAGTAGCGGGCTTTTTTTTATATTTTTCTTTACGCCCTTGAACTGTCTCCTTGGGTGTAAAAAAAAAAAAAAATCTCTTATGTTTAGTTTATATATCTCTCTGCTAATTTATTCATCTTTTATGGTGTCTGGGTGTTGTCTGGAATAAAGTCGCTGCAAACGCCTTTCAATGTTTTCCTCCTATGAGAGAAATATCGCCCCAAGCCTATGTTTCGGAAATCTTCTCCTCCTATCCCCCCCCACGTATATCCATTGCCACCTGTTATGTCTGTTAATATCCTTTGCTTATTGCCACAGAGCACAGATCTCTAGAAACCAACCTATACAATGAGACACGATGCTCAATTGTTATTTTCAGACAACTTCACGTGACCCATCTATTCTGTCTGATGATGAGGAGGAGGAGGAGTGAGTCTACCAGTGTAGCCTAAAACTTAGCCATCACATAATATACAAGAGATTCTGGGAAAGTTAGACGTGTGTGTGTGTGTGTGTGTGTGTGTGTGTGTGTGTGTGTGTCCAGGAAGGCGTACATGTGATATCTCAACTGACATCTGACATCTGACGGCTGTGTACAGTTATAGTACGTGACGTGACGTGTGTGTGTGTGTGTGTGTGTGTGTGTGTGTGTGTGTGTGTGTGTAAATGAAATGTCAGAGGTGAAAGGACAAATATCATATACGAATCATTTTCTACTTGTGTTGATAATAGATAGATAGACAGACAGATAGACAGATAGACATGTTTAGATATAGTACGTTCTTTTAGTCTTTACTTCTCCTTCTACATCATCATCATCATCATCATCATCATATTTTTATACAACCAACTAGCCTATATTTTCCCTCTACAACAGTTCTTATTTAAGTAGTAGGCCTACGACTATTTCATAACCTTCAATATATGCAATGACCTACTGATATACGTGTTCGACAATTGCATGAGGACTGACAGAAAAAAATAATAACAATAATAACAAAATAATAGTTAACCCGATGATGTGGTGCATGACGGTGCTGGGCGGGAGAGGGAAGTCATGCAGA
Source organism: Eriocheir sinensis (assembly GCF_024679095.1). Lineage (NCBI taxonomy): Eukaryota > Metazoa > Arthropoda > Malacostraca > Decapoda > Varunidae > Eriocheir > Eriocheir sinensis. The sequence continues at coordinate 31,523,633 of NC_066510.1, read as the reverse complement.
AATCCACCTCTCTCTCTCTCTCTCTCTCTCTCTCTCTCTCTCTCTCTTGGCCCCAAAAATGTTGCCATGTGGTTGACAGTCGATGATTCATAACCAGAAATTGTATGAAGCAGCGCCGTACATTCTGACCAACTTTCATTTTTTTTTGTTTTTCTCGTTTATTATGTTTCTTTTTATCTGCTTGGTGCAATAAACAACATTAAAAGTGAGAGAAATGATTTAGATTAGCTCTTGTGTTTGAGGGAAATATGGGAACTGTCTTTGAGGTCATAATTTAAAATGTTTGGACTCGATAAACAGACAAACAGATAGATAGATATATAGACAGAGGCAAATAGATACATGGATGGTAAGACAGATAGATAAATAGATAGATGGTAAATAGATAAGTACATAAACTTGGTCCATTAACATGAGTTCTACCCTTGTGGTATACCTATAGATGCTCGTGACCGTAGGATGGAAAGCACTTTAAATTCAATATAAGAATCTGCATAGCGGCGTAACATATATTCAGTGATGCAAACAGGAAATTCTTTAGTCTTAGTTCATTCATTATACATACAAGTGATGACATTATCTTTCTCCTACTCCTCCTCTTCCTTCCTCCTCTTCCTCCTCTTCCTTCCTCCTCTTCCTCCTTCTCCCGTTCCTAATTTCCCTTCCTGATCTGATCCTCTTTGATATCCTACCCATCTCTCTCTCTCTCTCTCTCTCTCTCTCTCTCTCTCTCTCTCTCTCTCTCTCTCTCTCTCTCCTCATCTTCCTACTCCTCCTCCTCCATCATCATCTTCCTCCTCTTCTTCCTACCACTCCTCCTTCACCCTCTTCCTCCTCCTCCATCATCATCATCTTCCTCCTCTTCTTCCTACCACTCCTCCTCCACCCTCTTCCTCCTCCTCCACCCACTCCTCCATCATCATCTTCTTCCTCCTCTTCTTCCTACCACTCCTCCTCCACCCACTCCTCCATCATCATCTTCTTCTTCCTCTTCTTCCTACCACTCCTCCTCCTCCCTCTTCTTCCTCCTCCTCTTCCTCCCCCTCCCCCCCCTCCACCAGTGACGTCAGAGCTATGGAGGCTTCGGGGCCGGGGATCAACTCTTCATAATTTATCGTTTTAAGGAGCCGCGGGCGCCTCTCTGGTCTTCATAGGTAATTAGACATCTTAGAGAGACCTTCACGGTTAATTCACCACCCTGAGAGACTAAATAGGAGGTGTAATTAGGCGGTGAGGGAGAAAATAAGGAATGTGTCTGGTGGGGTCCTGTGAAGCCTACTGATCGATTGCCATTTTCTTTTTTCTTTCTTTTTATTTCTTCACGGGGATGAGTTTTGGGGTCACTGTTAAGGGTTTTGTGCAGGGGAGGGTGAGATGGGCGGGCGGGGTCACCATAAAAAAAATTCACCCGCTCCACAACGGCCTGGGGGCATCCGGGAGGCCTATAGCCAGCACATAAATAGTAATAATGATAATAATTTCCTCGTCCCTCTTACAAGCAGGTAACCACACACACTGCTGGCAATTACGGGTCCAACACGTGATCAGGCCGTGGTGAATTACAGGATGGCTGGACACCTCACAAGCAGGGAACCCACATATGCCGAGGCTCGAATTATATGGGGTTTGTGTGTATATGTTAGGTTTGCAGAGTGAAATATGCGTTAACTTAAAATATGTTCCCTAAGAGGACCCCTTTTTACTCTGGCTCGAATTATATGGGTTTTTTCGTGTATATGTTAGGTTTGCAGAGTGAATTACGCATTAACTTAAAATATGTTCCCTAAGAGGACCCATTTTTACTTTTTCTGTGGGATAGTTATTGTTTCCATATAAAAGCAGGTAACCACATATGCCGAGGCTTGAATTGTATGTTTTTTTGTGTGTGTATATGTTAGTTTTGCAGAGTGAATTACGCATTAATTTAAAATATGTTCCCTAAGAGGACCCATTTTTACTATTTCTGTGGGATTGTGGGATAGGGATTGTTAGGTAATTAAACTAAATATTGTTTCCATATAAAATCAGGTAAACACTTATGCCAAGGCTAGAATTATATGTTTTTTTGTGTGTGTATATGTTAGGTTTGCAGAGTGAATTATGCGTTAACTTAAAATATGTTCCCAAAGGGGTTCCCTTTTCACTCTGGAAGGGGGGGATATTTTTTCTGAGGGGCTTAAGTAACCAGCAAACTAAATATCGTCTCCATAGAAAGTCATTTGTTTCTCTCTATCGTAATTTCCTTGTGATTCTTGTCGGTGTGTGGCTGCCTCTGCAAACCTAACATATACAGACTAAAAACATAATTCGACCCTCGGCCTATGTGCATAAACTTAAAATGTGTTCCCTAAGAGGACCCCTTCTCAATCTGGGAGGGGGGGATACTTTTTCTGAAGGACTTAGGTAACCAGCAAACTAAATATCGTCTGTAAAAAATCATTTGTTTCCTATCGTACGGTAATTCCTTGTGATTCTTATGGGTGTGTGTGGCTGCCTTTGTGGGTGAATATATTCCCTTTTATTGCTGCTTCCTATTTTTCATCCTTCTTCTTCTTCATCAGGTTTATTAGCCCATCTTTCTACAGGGTCGCTGTTTTTGATGGGCCGCCTCCACGTTCCTTTATCGCCTGTCATGTTGGTGTGCAGGCCCTTCCCTCTCATGTCTACTGCTATGTATTACTTTCATCTCGTCTTGGGTCTTCCTCTCCTTCTTCCCTGCACTTCTATTTCCAGTGTTCCTGTTCCTTCTTATTTTTCATCCATTTGGTAGTTATTTAGCTCATTGAGTGTTTTCTTGTACAAATGAATAATAGCACTCTGTGGCAGTTAAAACCCATGCCTCACTGCAGCTCAAATCAATTTTTTTTTCTTCTTTACAACAAAGGAGGCAGCTCAAGGGCGCACACACACACACACCCCAAAAAAAAAAAAAAAATATGAGTGTTCTCGGGTGGTTTTGCCCCCCCCCCACCCTCACACTTAGGGTCACAAAATGATGTTTAAATATATATGTAACCTAATGAGTGGTTCACCCCACCGCGACACCTGTGTTTCCACATTTCGATGCCGTTTCCTTTACTGTAAAAAAAAAAAAAATTATAAAATTGGGTGTGCCGTGCATCGTCAACTTTCAGAAGATATTGGTAGATGTTTTGGGGGCCATAATGTGAACCTTTATTCCAAAAACTGGTGTGCCATCATACTAGATTCTCCTCACACAAATTACTTAAAGGTATTCTGAAATCTTTTGCTGCATGAGAAACAAAAATGATGGTGATTGGTATTCTCTTGTTTTCAGGGTAAGAGTTAGGTGAAGAGAGTGAGAATGGTGCGCTCCCCTGCCCGGCGCTCTCCCCGTCCCAGGTCTCCCAGGCCACGGTCACCGCGGCCCAGGTCACCGCGGCCTAAGTCTCCCCGCAGGAAGTCCCCACTGCGGCGTCCGGCATCACCCAGAGTAAGAGACTCGAAAGTAATGCTGTTAGTGTGATGCCACTTCAGGAAGATAGGGTGCTGGGCCCAGCTAGTAATTCATTCCCTAACCTGATAACCTGACATATTGTGTTCATTTTAGTAAAGTAAAAGTGAATGATTTCAATGATTAACAAATGAACTGCATATTTATCTTTATTTCCATATGGGTAACATTGATCAACTTATGGTATATTAATTAATGAAAATACCTCCCTTGGTAGGTTAGGACTATATTCTACTACAGGCAAATTATTTATATCATGATACATTTCTTCACCCCAAGCACTGATCCAAGTGTTAGGTATATAGCTGTTGTTGGTAGTGTCCATAATTGTTTTGTTTGTAATAAGCAAGGTGGCTTGTTGGGTGAGTTAAGTGGATGTCAGTTTTAGAATCTTGTTTCCAGCTGGTCCAAGTGGCTGAAAGGACTCGTGGGTCATACTGTAAGCTGCATTAACACCTCTTTCAGCTGGAGCTTATTTTATTCTGCCGTTCGTTGTCATAGTCCTTGCGTCGCGTTCTGTCGGCGGTATTTGATGTACGTACGTGTTTATAAGTGTGCGTCGAGCGTGGTTGTTCCCTGGCCTCGTGCGGTGCTGAAGTAATGGGTAGATGTCATGTGATCCAAGCCTTGTCCCGCGGATGCCTCGGTGCAGACAGTTGTGTGTACTATTTGATATTAGTACAGTAGTGGAAAGTGACTTCTAAGTGGCTGTGATGGAGCAATTGGCCGAACTCAAATGCTGTCGTTTTGAAAGAGACACTTGTCAAGCATGTGTGTGATAACATGGAGTGCTCGTGTCCATGGCTTTCAAATATTGAAAGGATTGTGAAAATAAGCCAATAGAACTGTGCACTATGATACCTGTTGTGAAGATTGCAGTGAACACTGAAATGCCAAATGACCTATCCGTGACACCACCGCCATGTGTGTGCCCTTGGAACATTTTGCACTGAATTTCATCAAATCAAAGTGCTCATGTTTAATTACAAGTTCAGAGACAATGAAATTGCTTGGACTTGAACAGGGCTGGCTTGATACCGTGAACTGTTGAACCAGTACTCCAGAACTTCATTAATAGTGATTGTACAAGAGATGGGAAATCCAAATGTTGTGAGTGAGGTTACATTACAGAACACCATAATAAATGGATTTTTGAGTGCCAGTGACGACTATGTGAAGGCAAAAATATAGTTGGAAATATAGTTCTCTGGGCAAGTTTTATTTATGGGTGGAGAGCAATGATAGATAATGCAGAACTCTCATTCTTCAGTAATTATGAGCAAACTCTTTCTGTTCTTGATGACAACAACTATTGTAAAGTAACTTGAAACAATGCATTCTTTGGAAACTTTATTGAAATATTTCTGTGCCTTGCAATGTTGGTGTGCCTCAGGGTGCATTTATTTATTTGTTGAGGTCTGAAGTCATGATCCCGTGCATTTCATTGGACTAAAATCATGGAAGAAATAAGATATAGTCCTTACCATGCACAACACTATGTATTTGTTCCTTAATACATATATAAAAGATATGCTCTTAATCCTTGCATTGCTCTAAAAAACAGTATTTACAAAGCATTGAAGTTCCTGTAGATTATCAAAATTTTGTTAAATATTCAATCAAATCAAAATGAAACTAGCGTCAAATTCAAGCAGTCGCAGCTACAGCATCCCTTGTGCTGTCGCCCCAATGCTCCACCCATGAATCTCAAGACTTGCCCATTCAATTGATTCAGGCAACATCAGAATCGTCGAGGGAACGTACCGAAGCCATTTTCACTGAAAGCAACCCAGATGGATGGAACGGAAAAGCAGAGCTGTGTGGAGGTGCCAGTGAGGCATTGCTCCACCCCTGCCGCAGGATGGCAGGGGAGCCTCTGCCCCCCAGATGTGTTGCTGAGGCTCTGCAACCTTAACATAGCACACACAGCTTCTAAACTTGATGGCCACTCTTGGAGGCTTGACAGAGTGGGGCTGTCTGCTTGTTGTGCCCCACTGGACTGGCTGTGTAGCCTTGCACATTGCTGAGTACAGTAACATGGCATTAGATACTTTGTGCTCTTTGTACTCAGTCAAGTGGTTTGGTAAGTATGGAGGTAACAGATGAACTATTTCTGCTCTCAGTTATCTTGTCATTTGAGGGGATAGTATAGTGAGGACTAGGACTCATCTTATGTTCCCTCTGGAATACTTATGCTTCACATTGTCATTACGTTCCCTGATGCTTGCTAGTGGTATTCGTTAAGTCTTTTCCGATATCAGTGTTTACTAAATGGAAGATGTTGGGTCTATGGGAAATTCACTTGTAAATATCAAGAGCCAAAAATTAGATTTAAGTTTACTTGAAAAAGAAATTCACTACCTAATCTTGGAAGAAGTTAACGTTACACAATAAGAAAACCAAACTTGTCGATCAGTTTTTAGAGCTCTTAAGACACCATACCATAGACAGAGACTCACACATCTGATCATTAACAGGAGTCGTTGTTCCTACAGAGACGGAGCTTGGAGCGATCTTCTCGGCGGGGTCCCAGGAGCCCCCCACCCAAGTCTGCAGCGGCCAGTAGTGGCAATGGTGTGGCCAGCAGTGGGGGAGGGGGAGGGGGCAGTGGACGCAGGCGGAAAGGGAGGCGGAGATGGAGAGCAGGAAGAGGAGGAGGAGGAGGAGGAGGAGGAGGAGGAGGAGGTGGTGGTGGTGGTGGTGGTGGAGGAGGGGGAGGTGGTGGAAGTGGAGGAGGAGGAGGAGGGGGAAGTGGGCCACCCATGTCTGGGGGTATCAAGCAGCCCATTGCCTCCATGAGGATGAGGATGGATGACTACCGGCCACCACGTGCTGAGCGGCTGCTGCGGGACCCAAAAGAAGGTACAGTATGGTGGGATCTATCTTTTATTTTAGATGTGTTTTTTATTTCTTTAGTGCAAGGCTTATATCAGGAGAGTACAGTCACCCCTCAAATAGTACGGTTTCCAATAGTTCGGTTTCAGTTTTATACGGATTGTCATAGAAGATCTTTTAGGATTTTTAACTTTCCTGCTCGTCGGGAAATTTAAAAATCCTAAAAAATCTTAGAAAATCCACATAAAACCAAAACCGAACTATTGGAAACCGTACTATTTGAAGGACGACTGTATATCTATTCCCTTTGACAGAGACAGAGTTGCTCAGGAGGCCAAGCTTCTCTCTTCCCTAATGGTTGGCTCAGCAGTTAATGAACCCTTAGATGGCAGCAGTGTTTGATAATTTAACCTGGTACCTATGGGGATCATACTTCTTAAAGGCCCCTCTAAGCGAAAATAACGAGAAAAAATCATCACTCACGCAAACCATTTCATAATATATATCAACACATTTCTTATCAGTTCATGCATCATCTATTTTTGGGGGGTTTATATCATGGCAAAAATTTGGCCTGTTGCTGGTACTGGGTTAAGGAACATTATTTTGTAGGTATCTAGCTGTATTAATTCACTATACACATTTTTGAGGCATCTAGCAGCACTAATTGACCATACACTTCCAAACAATGGCCTTTACACAGTGGAGCGAGGGCCCATAGAGCAGGTGGTGGTCCGGGCGCGGCGCGAAGCCTCCACCCGCACCAAGGACACATTCTGGACCAAGAAGTTGCTGGACGCTGAAGCTACTCAACCAAACAGGTGAAGACTGCTTACTGTCATCTATAGGGTTGAGAGGCACAGGAGCAGGGGTAGTGTGCCTTTGTAAAGAAAAACACATTAAGAAAAAAACTCAAGCAGCCTGATGTGTAACAAATAAGTCTGGTAAAGTAAGATCTCATTGGATAGCCTATAAGAATTTTACAATGTAGTAAGTAACAAATGTGTGGTCTTCTCTTTGCTACAGGTGGGCACATTCTGGATTCAAGGAGCTTTACAGAGATGAACTAGGCTATAGTGACATGGGGGAAGGTAGTGGAGATGAGAAAGAGACAGAAAACCGGGAATCCTCCAGGCCAAGGGACCCTCGGGAGCCACCTGGTTTGGCTCCCCGCAAGGTGACCCCTCCGGCCCACCCCAGATCCCCAGGACCATGGCTTGGAGGTAGGCTCTGTGCAGCCTCTTGTAAGATGGTACACAAGTGGGATGGCTCTATCATGCTACCTACCTCTTTAGATGGCAGTCACTATGTAGTATATGCTTGTCCCTTAGAGAGTGGGCGATGGGGTTACCACAACACAGACTGGGAAGGGTAGCATTGAAACACTCCCTTGAGTTTCATGTGTCAGTGAGGAGAGATTGTTCATGTACTAAAGATTATATTAATGGTTAAAGATTTTATAGATTCAAAGGTAAAATTCACATTCATTGAAAATGAATGTTCTGTATTTAAAAGTTAGATATATAAACTACAGAACGTGTAACATTTTAGTTACAAGTGAAAATGAAGTTAAGGTGTACTGAATTATATTTGGCCCTCTAGCAGAGTGATTGCATTATGCCAACTGCAGGCCGTGCTGGTGTAACATGTGCTGCTGAAGCTCCATTTCCCCATAGAGTCCAAGGCTGCTACCAGATTGCCTGGCACCTTTCTTTATAGTAATTTTCTTTGAAAATGCTATTTTCAAAAGGTCTTTAATGAGCACTCATAGAGTGCTAAATTAGTGTCACGTTTTTCCTCCATTTCCCTGAAAGCATTTTCCATGGTTAGGGTACTCAGTAAAGTTTCTCCCATTTCTTGCTCTGAAAACTTATTATTGATTAACATTTCAAAGACATAATTTTAGTGTCTCCTTGCTTTAGATCATTGGAATCATTGTGAAGATGTCTTGGGGCTTTGAAGCAGACCTTACAGACATTGATAGGGCAGGCTAGTGAGCCATGGTTGACAGGCCCCTCCATGCTGGTCAGCGGTGTTAGCTGTGATTGTTACAGACTGGAGCGGGGTCCTCCAGACACTTTTACTGGGTTCAAGTTGAGACAGTCCCAAGTGTAAGCTACTTGTAGTCCTCAAGCACCAAGCTGTGACGTCACAGGTGTCAGGGAGGCGTTCACTTTGAGATACAATGCGTTAAGTTGACTTCACGGGGCAATCCTTTGCCCTTTGACTGTAATTGTTTCCTTGATTCCCATTTTTTATTATCATTATTATTATGATTTTTATTAATATTAATGTTTCAAAGAAGATTACGTGGGTGATATGTCCAGTATTTATGCCAAACACAACTAATTGGGGTATTTGGTAAATGTGCCACAATTACCTCGGTCATGTGGCACTGAGGCAAAGCATGAGTCAACAAGGTGTCACAAGGATGAGGCAGGTGTAAGGAGTCACTTGCCTAGGTGGAGTTTATTCCAGGATTATATGATGTCAATTTATTTTTTTTTTTTTTTTTTTTTTTTTTTTTGGGTGGGGGGTGGGGGGGGAGGATTGTAGGATGGTAAGTTCTTAAGACGTAGATCATCATTGTTCTTATTAAACAATTTTTGTGTTCTTATTTTAATTGTTTTTGTTTTCTCACAGGGTGCAAGTTGTAATTTCACTCGCTTCACAATTATTTGTCCTTCAAGCTAACTGTTTCCTTGTCCAATAAATCTAGATCCCAAGCTGTGTGTTTGGTACAAGAAATTAGGTCATTAATTATGGCACCTGTTTGCTTGATGTATCTGCAGGTCAAGGAGCAGGTCCCCTCGCTCCCCAAGAAGGTCTCCGCGGCGATCTCCTCGACGCTCTCCTCTCAGGTCAAATGCCAGAGTGTCCCCACGGTCCCCGAGGCGGTCTCCAAGACGCTCTCCAAAGCAAGCTCTCAGAAGAAAGAACTCACGGTCTCCCCGCTCTCACGTGCACAAGAGGAAATATTCGTCCAGTTACTCCCGGTCATCATCCAGCACCAGTGGCTCCTCATACTCCAGAAGCTACTCCTCATATTCACGCTCATCCTCCGGCTCCTCCTCCTCCTCGTACACCAGCTCCTCCTCCAGTACCTCGGGATCCAGGCGAAGGCGATCCTACTCCCCAGCCCCCAGGAGACCCAGATCCTTCTCAGGGTCCCCAAGGAGGAGGAGAATGAGCAGGAGGCAGCCACCACCCCCTAATCCATCATCACAAGTAAGAATGAAACAAGTAACTCACCAGGAAACCACCAAGAAACTGGTCACCAAAACAGTCAGTAATGTTGTCATCAAATCACGAAATTCCAGCAACAAAGTCCCCAAAATGAAAAACAAGATGAAGATTAAAGATGGAGAAGGTGTGGTGCGCAGGAAAGCCAGGACTCCTGTCCCCACCACGGTGAGTAATTATTACGATGAGAACAATGTTGTCGTGGTAGATGAGTCCACCGAGTACAGGGGCCCAGGCACTCCTCCGCGGGGCCCAGAAGGACGCCACCTACTCGACCCCCATCACTATAAGGTTGTGCCGCCTGACCACCCAGACTACCACCGGCCTCCCCCGCCCCCAAGGGAATCACCAAGATCGGAAGGTGAAGACACTGACTCTGAATCATCTTCGGAGGATGACGATGGCCCACGCCGAATGACCTTGTCGGAGCGGTTTGGGAAGCTGGCACAACTCAGCTCCCAGCGGCAGGAGTACGAAGGAGTGAGGATGAAGATAGTGCGGGAAGGAGGTCAGGACAAAAAGGTTTATCTTGAAACGGGTAGACTTCAATCAAGGTCTCCTTCCCCGAGTGGCAGGAGCCGGGCCACCCACCCGGCCCATGAGAGGTGGCTTCAGGAGCACCAGGCAGAATACCGGGAGTACCAGGAGCGCTACGGAGAAATAAGGCAGTGGGACCCCCATCGTGACCTGCCCCGGGAACTGCCACAGAACTGGGATGACGTACATGTGAGGTACCGGTATTACAAGGAGTCCGGTTACTTTGGGGACAGATCCATCACACTGGATGACTACCTCAAGTGGGAGCAGTGGTGGTACCGCTACCGGGACTGGCTGGAGAAGTATGGAGGCACCCAAGAAATCGAGGAGAGAGATTGGCAGTACCGCGCTTCCAGTTATGAATATGAGACCCGCGGTGCCTCCTCGGGGCAGGGCCGGTGGGCACGGAGGGAGCCGTCACGTGAAGCTGACGACAGGAAAAGAAGAAGATATTAGCTATTGACACTTTACCTGTAATATAATTCATATTTTGTTTTCGTAGTCTTTTAATTTAAAGTAAATACGATAATTATTAACTCTAAAATATTTATGTGCGTACATGTAATGAGCAGCAACAAAGGTTAGAGGGAGGGAGTGCATTAAGCTTGAGCTATCTACATCATACATCAATTATTTATTAAATATGAACTTTGCTGGGAGCCTGGTGAAAGAGATTGTGTACTATTTGGTAATTTAATTTCTCAGACTTACTTTCTTTGACTCAAGATATCTGACACAGACTTTATTTGTGTTTCATAATAGCAGAAGTATGCAATTTGTTTTCATATGTCTCATAATACTGTTTTTGCAATAAAAAATGTTAAAGATCCTAAAAAAGATTGTATGTGTCTCATATTTTGTTATAGGTGTTGACTATATTCTATTTCTCAATGCTTATGTCACTAATACTTCTGCATTGGTGTTTCAGGTAGAATGCTTGTACCCGAAATGTTTACAGCTTGTCATTTTGGATGGTAGAGTGTTTATTATATGACAAATGTATATGGTGAATGCATAAGTTTAAAATATTTTATGAATTTTCCAACACCTTTAAATTATATATATGTCGATATTTTATTGACTTGTGGTAAATTTGCCAGTAATTTTAGTGAATAGTTTGCATCAGTTTCAGTATCGTTCCCAGGTATTTTTATCATCACTAATCTCTAGTGTTAAGAGCTGGGTCTGGTGAGCCAGGAAGGAGACACCTGTGACAGCCTTGGGCCTGCCAGGGATGGGAGGGGCCTGGCTAAGTCCATGGCTTTGTGGCTGGTAACAGTTGGCATCAGATGTGTGGCAGATTATTTAATATAGCTATTTATATTATGTAAAGAGTCACCTTGTCATATGAGACAAGAAAAGTTTTTTATACTTGACGTGTTTTCATTTCCTCCACCTTTTAAGGACTATATCAGGCATAACAAAATTTTATTGGGCAGAGAAAGTAGTTTTATTAGTATTGTAACATATACATACATGCATAGCACAATAAGCTGAATGGTATGGTAGGACATGACCATGCCTTTTATTTTCTCTGAAAAGAAGTTGGGGATATATAATATATGCTTCAGCTGTGCATGACCTCAGTGCTTATCTCTGTCACTTTGGCTCTTGGGCCTGTTGTGGGGCAGGAGTAGCAAAAAAAGAAGAATTTATCTATCAAACTATCATGTGAAGTACCACTTGAATCTTTTTTGTGTGCTGGTCACATCCCGAGGCCTGAATATAAGTACTTATTTAATTATCTTTTTTTTTGTTTACTGCAGCTCTAAGCCCTAAATAATATCCCTTGAACCTTGCTGTGTCTAGTACATTACTATATAAATAAATGCTCACCGAAGATGCAACAGTTCTTAAAATAACATGGATTATAACAACATATATATAGGCTAACTGATACTATAAAAAAAATTTATACAGTAGTGACTATACGAAAAGGAGGAAAGTAAATTCAAGATAAACTTTCGTTAGATTAATTTACCATATGGATTTCTTTCCGCTACTTTTTTAATGAACACTGAATCATCACCTTAGATCGAATATACTCCCTCAGAGTCCCTCGATCACCCGCAACAACTATCAATACTTGTGCTCATATTCTCCCTTCTCCTTTGTTGTTTTACTTGCAACAAATAAACTATCAATCATATATACTACACCTCGCCAGGCCTCCAAAACAAGCTACGGGTACAAGCTCCAAGGTCAAAGATTCACACGTGTACAGAAGCAAGCTACAAAAAAAGGCTGATAAGATTATGCTGTTTAAGGAAGTTTGAACCACGTTACTCGAGGTTATTGAGTCAGCTAGGCTATTTCCATTCCTAAAAAGAGATGAGGCAAGCAAGATATGGTATATATATACAACAAAGGAATGAGAGGAGATAGAGTCAATTAAGGATATGAGAGATCGAGGCCGGGATGCTGACAGACACAGACACGTACCATTCACCACCTTCCCTCTCTTCTCCTTTTACCCCTGCAAACTTATAAATATGGAGTCATGCAAGTGAGTATAATTAACTACAATAAAAGGGAAGAATTAAGGGGTACGTGGGATGCTGGCGGGCACAGATACCATTCACATCCGTTCCTCTCTTCTCCCTTCCATCCCTGCAGACTGGTCAATGTGGAGGCATGCAAGGGAGGATAAACACAACATATAAAAGGAATTGGGCGAGTCAAGCAAGTGGCAGGGGAGAGGGTGTGGGCGGAGGAAAAGGGAGGGATGCAATGGACCGAGATGCTGCCAGACATGCCACTCCCTCCATCTCCCTCCCTCTTCTCTCCCTTCCTCTCCCTCTCTCAGTCAGTGTCTTTCCTCCCCCGGTCAGAGGTGGATTACGCAGCCACTTACGCCATCACCATTGGAATTTAGTGTGGCTTTCCAAGAAGCAAGTCAAGATAAACATCGATTTGCTGATATGGTGGACTTTCGTGCAGTGAGTTCCCATTATTTGTAGTTGTTAAGTTTTCTTTCGAAGTGTGCAAAGCGAGCAAGCAAAATTTGTGTAGCCTACTGCAATTGTCCTTGGAAATGTTACTCCATATACATAGCTATAGTGTCATGTTGTCTAATGTCCTTGAACTATATAAAATGTTTAATTAATATAGGTTTGTGTCAGTGCAAGGTAGCTATATATATATGTAGAGTATACGGACGATCATAAATGAGGGGTGACTTAATTCATATCACCTGCATTTGCCCCTATAGATTGTAGTTCATATGTCCAGTCCCTTATGTCTGCTCCCTTGACCCCTACCATTGTATCTTTTTTTGTTTCCTGGTGCTACTTCCACATGTATCCTTATAGTTGTATAATCACACTCGATCTGTACTGCCTGGGGGTTGGGATGGCATGCTCCTCCCTTCTCCTTTGTTGTTTACTTGCAACAATACAACTAATTAAGGATACATGTGGAAGTAGCACCAGGAAACAAAAAAGATACAATGGTAGTATACAAGTAACACTTCCAGCTTAAATTTCTCCCGCTCAGTTCAAACACTTGCTATACTTCGTTATATATTTCCCTCCCTTATGAAATCCGTCACATACAATTAACTCGGCTTAATGTGCATGCATGATTGTATATGGAATTTGCATGCAGCTGTGAGTCATGTCATGTGTTTATATAGCTCCTGAAGAACATGAATGAAAAGACCTAGCTGTCAGACCATGGCAATCATATATGACGTCCATCCTTTGCCTAAACTAAATAAAGACAGAGTACCAATTTATGTCGCAATATTTCTTATAAACTCAATAAATTAAGCTTGTCCACTGAATTCATGACACAAGCAAAAGGGAATTCTATAAGCAAGATATGGATGAACTGATACGCCCCACTTTTCTGTTCCAGTGATAATTATATGTGTGATATGACAGTGCTTATCAAAACGACGGAAGCATGAAAACAATACCACACATAAAGTCCTGATAGAGGACTAATTGAGCAACCTGCACGTATACCCAGACCGTGCTTCGTGTTGTGGGCCTTGTGGCAGGTAGTGTGGAGCCATGGTTGCGGTGGAGGTAGTGGTGACCTTCTTGGTGGTGGTGCTTGCCTATGCTGCTTACTGGATCCAACACCGCCGTTACCAGCATGGCCTCTTCGCTCGCATGGGCATCCCGTATGTCCAGCCTCACCTCATCTACGGCAGCATGCACGTTCTGAGGAAGCCCGGTACCCTCACCACGGACACGATGGGCGAGTGGATGAAGAAACATGGAAAGATCTTCGGGTACTACGTCGGCTGGAAGCCTACGCTGGTCGTTGTCGATTTAGACCTCATCAAAAATATCCTCATCAGGGACTTCCACAACTTCAGCAACCGTCCTAAGCTGGTGATCAACGCCCAACCCGTCATGAACACGTTGGTGGGCCTGCGTGACCAGCGCTGGAAGGACGTGCGCTCAGTGCTGGGCCCGACCTTCTCCATGATAAAGATGAAGCAAATGGCCGGGATCATGAACGAGAAGATCAACCTCCTCTTGAAGATTATCGAGGAAAAGAGCAGCGCCGGTGAGGCCGTGGATGTATACTCCACCTTCCAGGGCCTGACACTGGACGTGATCAGCGAGTGCGCTCTAGCGATGAAGACCAACTGCCAGCGCGAACAAAATAAAGACGAGCTATTCAAAGCAGTCCGTGAATTCCTAGTTAACGCCGTCAACCCTGCCGTCTTGTTGGCCCTGTACGTGCCTTTGTTTGCCTCGTTCATGAGCTTCGTCAGTAATCGGCTGGCTCTGTCCGGCCGCATGACCTGCATGATCGTGGAGCACCTCAAGGGCGTGATCGCCATCCGCCGGCGCGCCGCCAGCAGCGGCTCGGTGGACGTGCTGCAGCTGATGCTCGACGCCGCTGAGTCACGCCACAGCGAAGCCCCGAGTGACGAAACCACCAAGGAACGGAATAGACACAAACTGCTCTCAGACGAAGAGATCATCGCTAACGCCTGGGTTTTCATGTTGGGAGGGTTCGAGACCACAGCCAGCTCCCTCACCTACTCCGCCTACCTACTAGCCACACACCCGCAGGAGCAGGAGCGGCTCTACAAGGAGGTGTGCAGCGTGGTCAAGGTGAGTCGAGAAAACTGAAACCCAATGCAGAGAGAGAGAGAGAGAGAGAGAGAGAGAGAGAGAATATTAATCACTATAAATTAACACACCTTCTCTAGGACATTTAATTGCTATCAGTGTTTGTACCAAGGAGACTATGTACTCCTCGGTGTACCTATGCACACGCTGGAGTCTGGCCAGCGACCCCAGCGTGGTGTCATCGTACCGTGAGTGTTATCAGCGGCGGTGCCAGGGTCAGCCGCTGTATAGTCATGGCACTTTGGCCACGGGGCCTCACCCATACGCCTCGCACTGATTCATCGACATCTCCCTTTGTTGTAGGAAATCAATGTTAGTTTTATAGTCAAATATACGTATATATCACCATCGGCATACGTGTGTGTGTGTGTGTGTCATTACTAACACATACTGTTTTGTGTGCCAGGACAGAGACGGAGCAGCGCTGACTTACGAGGACGTGCAGCAGATGAAGTACCTGGACCAGGTGTTCAGTGAGTCGCTGCGGCTGTACCCGCCCGTTGTGACCTTCATCAGTCGGGAGAGTGCCCGCGACTTCCAGGCCAGTCACTTCGCGCTTGTTCACTTACCCACACACAGGATAGAGATACTACTTTAACTTAATGCTCCTGACACTACTATGGAAGCTCGCAGATTCGTAGCTTAATATATAGGCGTGCCATGATACCAAGGAGTGCTTGCCTTTTATAAAGGATGAAGATATTTCTTAGAAATAACAAAGAAATAGGTAATCAATTTCTTGTTTTTGTTCAGGTCCCCTCTAAAAGCACAGGCACCAAGTATTAAACATGAAACTAACTTATGCATACTACGTAACAAAATACCAATTAATGCTATTAATATGAGTTGTCATCAATATCATTATTATTGCCCATTCATATCTCATAGGATGTGAGATGAGCATCACTCTTTCTGCAAAGTTGTCCCCTATATATAGGGGACAGTTCTAATCACATAAATAAGTAGGATATAGACAGTTCTAATCACATAAATAAGTAGATCTTCATAAATTGGATCGACCTCTGTCAGACTATATCATTCAAATGCTTCAGATTGACATCTCTCCATAATCTTGTTTGATCTTATTTTTATTATTTTTTTCTTGCAGCTTGGAGACCTCTTAGTGCCCAAAGACCTTTCTGTAATGGTTCCCATCTGGCAGATACACCGTGACCCTGAGCTCTGGCCTGACCCTCTCACCTTTGACCCAGAGAGGTGAGAACCCAAATAAATGGGGAAGAGAATGGAAAAGCAAATCAGGCTTCACAGGCTCTAGGCCACAAACGATAGATATCCTCATATATAGGGAGGTGTCATAGTTGAATTTAGAGAGTGGTACCTGTCAATAGAATGACAGGGGAGGCCTGAGCTTGAAACACCTACTCAGTGTGTCACCCACTACTGAAAATAAAGTCTGTCACAGGATAGACTCATTTTTCACTAGTTTGGTGAAAGCCTTGAGTCCTTGATCAACATGGTCTTAGTCCAAATCATCAAATTCTTTTTCTAACAATAGGCAGAGACTCAAAATAGGAAAGACCTTCCTTCAGGAGTAAAGAGCAATCTTTGGTGGTGGGCCAAACAGATTATCATATCATTCAAGTAGGTACTTGCACCTCCTTGCTAGGGCTATCAGACACAGCAGCTTCTTCCTTGGGGTTTGACCAGCATAAGCAGATTACCGTACTTTCTACATGTTTTTGTTGACTGTGATTGAATGTTACTATGGTAGTCTTGTTTCAGGCTCCTTAGTCTTGTGGGATTTATGGAATATGTTATCTAATCCAGTCTTTAGTAAAATGGACCATGTAATTTAATCCATTCTCTAGGAAAATGAATTATGTAATTTTATCCAATCTTGAGTAAAGAGGACTATGTAATATAATCCATTCTCTAGGAAAATAAATTATGTAATTTAATCCAGTCTTTAGTAAAAAGAATTTTGTAATTTAATCCAATCTTTAGTAAAAGGAACTATATAATATAATCCAGTGTTTAGGAAGGAGATATATTAAAAGTGTTTTTTTTGCCAGGTTCTCTGCAGACAACAAAGCCTCCTCAACAAGACACCCAATGGCCTATATCCCCTTTGGTGCTGGCCCCAGGAATTGTCCCGGCATGAGGTTTGCCCAGTTGGAAGCCAAGCTCACTATAGCCAGGATGATAAAGAAATTCAGGTATTCAATGTGTACTTTTATGGTGGATGTCACTCAGTTCTTTCAGTGCTTCAAGGGGGATTTTTACTCTGAAGGGAATTCCAGTTTTTCTGTACCTAAGAGTGGTGAATGCAGTCTCCTTTAATCCATGCTCCTTGCCCACCCAGCAGTGAACAGGTACTGAGGGTTAGTTGGGGATTGTGTCTCATACCCGGAGATCCATTACTTCTGAGTTCTGATCTCAATTGGGGAGGGTACCTACTGGCTGGCAATCACAAGTCTATTGTGTGATCAGACCATGGTGAATGAAACACACGCAGACACACAAACACACAAGGCATCTATAAGAGTGATGGTAGGAATGAGGGTCGCTAAGCTAAAGAGACAATGACAAAAATTTCAGTAGATGTCAGAAATGTTTGCTGAGTCAGTAGTGTATGTTATGGTGTGAGACTTACTTGAGAGGATCCCCATCAGTGTGTGAAAGGAACAAAGGTGTGTGCAGTAGTGTGAGATGTGAAGGATGACAGCAATATATCACTACTAAAATATTTACCTCCTGTAGTTTTTCACACCACACATAGTAACCATTTCCCACCCCATAGTTATGTAGCCATTTCATCATTCATTATTTGTATTTACATCTCTCACCCATTTCCTTTATTTGTGTTTCCTTCAGGTTGGAGGTTTGTGAGGACACCCCCATGCCTCTTACCTTAACCATCCCAACTGTGACCATCAACCCAACCAAGGAAGTGTTTATCAAGGCTGTGGTTAGAGGTGCCGCAGAGGAGTAAGTGGTGGACAAAGAGAAGCTCAATCATTCATTCCTTTACCCAAAGATTAATGCTTCATGGTTGACTGAAGGCAGGTAGTAGTCTGTTGAAGTTTTCCTATTATCTTTCTTATTTCTGACTCTAGTATATATTGCCTTTTATCTGTATCAGTAGTAATTGTTAGTTCATATATAGCATGTATATCATATATCTTAACAACATCATTCACTCGGAATATTGGACATCAAAAAGGCCTTATATTTCTGTTAGATTTTGAAGATGCTCAATTTCCATCAGTATTTTAACATGATTATCAAAGGGCAAGGGTTATGTTTATCATAGTCTATAGAGGAAATAAGACAGAAGGGAGGGTGGAAATCACCAGGGAATAAGTTTATTGACTAAACTACCTGGTAATTGTTTGCTAGAATTTCAACAGGAAGGGCGAAGAAAGTTACACAGGATAAAATTGAAGACTGAGGTGGAAAGAAGAAGATG
Organism: Eriocheir sinensis; assembly: GCF_024679095.1. NCBI lineage: Eukaryota > Metazoa > Arthropoda > Malacostraca > Decapoda > Varunidae > Eriocheir > Eriocheir sinensis. The sequence goes on along the minus strand of NC_066510.1, from coordinate 31,505,017 downwards.
TTTGGACCAAATGTTCAATCTAAGGTGATGGATGGGAAAATGCCAGTACAAGGGGGGAAGGTGTGCTGCACTCATGGATCCAGATACAAGCATTTGGCAGTACGATTAGGAGACAATGGGGGAGGTGTTGCCAAGGCTTGTGGGAGGGTGAATGGTGAAAGGCATGAAGTCTACTTCTTTCCTTTGTGGTCCTGTTTCTACACAACAGAAATGACGATGGTTATTGCCATAAAATTTTAACTTGTTATGGAAAAAATGAGTTATTATTAGCTTCTGAAAATATACTTAAGGAAAGACTAGGCAGTCATTGTAAACTGTTAAATATGTTGTGTTAACTAGTATATTGATTATTCTATACGTATTTTTAACTTATAGTTTTATCTTGACAATTATACAAAAACTTAAAAACACATTCATTATTCATTGTCCTATGATGTCATTTGTCAGTTAGCCCATGGAAAGTACTTTGACAAGACAGCAAAATTTTATTACAGAATCATTTATTATACATACCATAATATCATGTGATTATATATTTTCTTGAATATCTACAAAAGAAACAGTTGCCGAATCTCATTATTGCAACATGACCTTCACGCTGCATTACTTTACAGCATTCTTGTTACTCATCACCCAGATCATCTTTGAAAAAGGTAAAACTAGTACAGAGGCAGAGTGCTGGCAGCAGCTTGGTGTGTGCAAGATTAATTTGGTTGTTTAACAAATAGCTAGGCTACCCGTCTAGTACTCATCATTCAATGACTCTTTCATAACTGCTATAGTTTATTCCTATAATCCAAAAATTTTAATGAATGACTACCTAGTTGCATTCATTAATATGCATATTGAAGTTAAGAAACAAAGTAGAAATTTACTGAACATGAAACAATTTAAATACAGCTGTCATGTCAGCTTATAAAAGACACCGTGCAGAGTTCACTCTGCAAAAATTGCATATGTAGCTAATAGACTTATGTGCAGGGATCAGCTAGGTAATTCTCATATCAATATGAGTGCCTTTCATTGGATTCATATCAACTGTACCTAGTGTCTCAAGTATTGCCACACAAATAATGAATTTGTAGGGACCTGAAAATAGGTATTGCTTCCACAGAACTATCAGCCAAGGCCATCACCTACTTGGGTCCCTGCTCCAGGAGACCAAAGCTCCAGTATGTCTGGAGCTACAGCCTGAGCTGCTTCACTTGCCAGTAACATGGCACCGAAGGAAGGCACTCCTAAATTGCATGTGGGGAAACAGGAAAAGAGCAGTGTCTGGGCTCAGCTCTCAACAGCACACTGCCAGAAGGGTTAAGGGTCACTGTGGGGATACTGAAGTCCAGCGGTTGTGGAGTGTCCTCATATGCCACCAGCCTGCACATGTGGAAAGAGGGAGATGACCATCAGATTAGTTTGGCTACTTGAAAACCTACCCAGCTACTAAACAATGCTGGATGGATTGAATGGGTTAGATGAATCAGTGCATTTTAGGATTGTAAAAGTGTCAGTTTCATTACACTCATTGCTTCAAGTAATGAGCATCCAGCTGTGGGTCTGCTGATTGTTAGCATTATTTTGTGTGTGTGAACACTGAGCTCTGGTTACAACCTTACTTTATCACCACATGCAACACTGTGAAACAAGAACATGCTACATGCAAGTGAGCAGTGTACTGCCGTATATATGTGATCGTGGTGAGAATTTGCATTTCTGAATGCCTCCTGTGACACTGTGATGTTTTAATGCATACACCTTCTTTGGGATATATTTCCAACCAAGACCAGTCGCAGTCTTATTAGTGACCAGTGAACAGAAAATGTGAAGATTATGTATTTGTCAAGAATAGGCATTGAAAAATACCACCAATCATGGAGGTAAGGTTTAAAATTACATCCTTACTTGAATCTTCTGATGACTCTCGCCACACCCATCTTGGCCTCAAGCTGACCAAACCTGATTCCCGGGCAGTTCCTGGGCCCGGCACCGAAAGGAATATATGCCATCGAGTGGCGGGTGGATGCAGCTCGAGCCTCGGGGGAAAATCTGCAAACATAGTTATTTGATAAAAACAAGAGTTGAAGGAGATAATTCTAAGCCTGTTTACTTATGCATTGAGATTTTCAATGCTAATATATAAATTCTTTTAGAAGAATAGCAAACACATCTACACTCCTGTCTTAACTTATCAAATTGATCTTAAAAGTAGGTTCCAAGTTGAATAGCTTGATTAACAATTTGTATAAGAGCATATATGCTATATTTATGCATGCATCATCATTCGTGATACAGCTCCAAAATTGAAGGATTCCAAGAAGAAAAAAAGGAAATTCTGTTACGGAAAGAATTATGTTGGAGTTTGATCTTGTTGAGGGGCGAGGGACGCAGCTCCTGTAGGTGCGATACTCACCTCTCTGGATCGAAGGCCTCTGCGTCTGGCCACTGGTCGGGATCGCGATGGATGTACCAAAGCGGGATCTGAATGCTCATGCCCTTGGGGATGAACAAGTCGCCCAGCTGATGGAAGCACCACAACATTGAGGCCACGACTGTAGCATTAACTTGTCAGCTGAGTATAACCTTAATATACGTTGAGGTGTACCATTTCAAGAAGATTTGTTCTATTGATTGTGGTATAAGGCAATTAACTTTGAGGGGAGTAATTCGTTCATTTTTTACGGATTTACAGCTACGCCATAAACCATTCAGTCAATTAAATGTAAAGTGACACTTTCAGAATGTTAGGAAAAGGGTGCTTCTTACATCGTCAGTCTGTATGAAATTTACCTTTATGTCCTGCGCGGCCTCTCTGCTGACGAAGTTGACTGCCGGCGGGAAGAGCCTAAGAGTTTCGCAGAATACCTGATCCAGGTACTTGAGGCTGTGTACCTGCTCGTAGGTCAGCTCCTCAGGACTGTCCTGTGACACACACCACACTATGAATTCATGAACACACCATCATAACCCACACCTCCTCCTATGTACTGCACAGGAATATTTATCACACACACACACACACACACCTTTGTGCTATCTAAAACTCTTAAGGTAAAGATGCGCTTACCTGCAATACGTCACACAGCTCCTGATAGAGCCTCTCCTGCACCTCGGGGTGGGTGGCCAGCAGGTAGCTTGTGTAGGTCATCGTGTTAGACGTGGTTTCGAACCCGCCGAGCAAGAAGACCCACGCGTTTGCAATAATTTCATCGTCTGTCAATTTTTTCGTTTCTTTTTTGTAGTTGGGTTTATTATTATCCGACTCTAAGCACTGTCCGTTGGCTTGTGTACAGTTTTCCGACTTGTTCTCCGCCTCTTCCAGCATCAGCTGCAGAATGTCCAGGTGTTTGACGGACAGATCGCGGCGGCGGACGGCGATCACCGTCTTGAGGTGCTTGACGATCATCATGGTCATGCGGCCGGAGTACGCCAGGCGGTTACTGACGAAGCTCAGAAACTTTGCAAAGATTTTGAAGTAAAGCGCCAAAAGAATAGCGGTGTTGACGGCATTTTTAAGAAACTGTCGCACTGCCAAAAAGAAGTCGTCCCCATCTTGGTCTCGCTGGCAGTGCGTTTTGAGAGCCAGAGCGCACTCACAAATCACGTCCAGCGTCATCCCTTGGTAGGTGGTGTGCCAGTCGACGGGTTCTCCCCGCGCAACTTTCTTTGAGACGATAGACAACAGCTCGTTCATCTTCTCGTTCATGATGCCGGCCATGGACTTCATCTTCACCATGGAGAAGGTCGGGGCGAGCACTGAGCGCACGTCCTTCCACCGCTGGTCACGCAGGCCCACCAGGCTGTCCACGACGGGCTGGGCGTCGATCACCAGAGTCGGTCGATTAGCGAAGATTGGAAATTCACGCACCAGGATGTCCCTAACGAGGTCCAGGTCAGCCACCACCATATTCGGCTGCCAACCAACGTAGTAACCGAACACTTTGCCATACCGCTTCATCCACTGGCCAATCACCCTGGTGGGCAGCGCGCCCCTCCCACGCAAAATGTGGTTGCTACCGTAGATGAGGTGCGGAGGGACATATTGGATGCCAAGGCGAGCGAAGAGGGCGTGCTGGTGACGGCGGTGCTGAACCCAGTAGGTGACATAGGCCAGCGCTGCCGCCACTAGCAAACCCCAGGTGACCATGGCGGCTCCCTGTATCACCTCCATTACTGGGAAGAGAAGAAATGAGAAAGAGTCAAGACAAGGTAAACCTCGACGCCTCCGAGACTAGCTAATATGGTTGCACAGATGGTCATGGTATAATGCTGAAGAATCTATATAGGTATGAACTACTACTACTACTACTACTACTACTACTACCACTACTACTACCACTACTACTGCTGCTGCTGCTGCAGACAAAGCTTCTGCAACATTTGATTCATTAACACGACTTTTAGTATTACTCTTCACAGGGACGTTACATTTTTTTCTGTGGTTTCTCTGAATAGAATTACCTGGACAAAAGTGCAGCTACAGAGGCTCCCGTGATAAGCGATGCACTTGGATGTGAGGGGAAGACTGATAATATGTGGCCGTGAGAGGTGAGTAGTACCTGTCAGTGTATGCATATGGGCCCCTCACGTCCCCTACCACCCGCGATAACACTATATAATTTCACCTCGATAACACTCGGTACAGAGGTCGATCGTCATCCAGGTGTCGGGAGCTAAGGATCTCCCTTGCTCTGAGCCTTGGAGGAACGGGCGGGGGTGGGGGATGAGAGCTAATTGGGGCCTTTTTTATATTTTTTAGTAAAGGAAAAGAGAGAGAGAGAGAGAGAGAGAGAGAGAGAGTATACCATTCTTGATGATCAATAGATTATCACGTATTTCGAGGAGACAGAACAATTCATAAGCTGGTGGAAGTGAGACTGACCTCTCATCCAAGGCCAGACCATCAGTCCCGATTACCCGTGTGACCTCAGGCATAGATGGAAACAAATTAGGTACCCCGCCCCCCCACCCCCCACCCTGATGGAAGTACGTGGGAGTTGAAAAGTATAGGGGCAGGAAGCAATAATGACAGCAATATGGAAACGCGACGGTGATTTCAGCCCAAGTGACAAGCAACATTGAGTGAGTGGGCATATAGGGTTTCCTTACCCCAGATTATAATTAAAGCCAAGGATTCTAGGGTAATATCTATCTGTGGTTCAAATCTTGCCCACCGCGAGAGTGACCCGCCTCTTTGAAAAGCCTCCCGTAGAAGTAGTTGGGATTTCCATGGACTCTTTTGTGATTCTAGAGATAGTTTTATACGGCTTCTACATCTTGGGCGGGTAAACAAACGATTCATCTGTGACTTCGGGAGAAATTATAGTCGTTAAATAGTAGGTGAATGATCCAATTTATATGATATCTTAGGAAGGAGTATACTGAGATTTAAAGTGATAGCTTATATAGTTTTACGCGGCTTCTACAACATGGACGGGAAAGCAAACGATTAATCTGTGACTTCGGGAGAAATTATAGTCGTTATATAGTAGGTGAATGATCCAAGTTATATGATATCATAGGAAGGAGTATACTGAGATTTAAGTGATAGCTAGTTTTACGCGGTTTCTACAACTTGGACGGGAAAACAAACGATTAATCTGTGGCTTCGGGGGAAATATATAGACATAATAATTAACTGGAACCCGATACGTTTAAGCCTCCCGTAGAAGTATAGTCGGGATTTCCATGGACTTTTTTTGTGATGGTAGTGATGGTTGTACACGACCTCTACATCTTGCACGGAGGAAAAAAAATAAAATCACAAAAACCCGATTCATTTCTGTGGCCTTGTAAAATATAGAACGGTATTATTTATAAGACACGTCTCACATTAACTATTTCTAAAGGTCAAATAGGGGGTCAATCGGGTTCTGATGAGTGTTTCTGTAGATTCACGGTACAGAAGAAGGGTCACACTCATAAAACCATTCCTGGAAATGCCCAATTAAAACTCCTACGAAAGCCTTGTCGAATAATTATGTGAACTTGGGCGATGAAAAGTTTATAGTAATACTTAATACGGCCCTATAATAGTCGCAATGAGAACCAGTTGCCTTTACGAATACGAATAAATAAAAACACATAAAAGAACGATTAATCTCTGTGGCCTTGTGAAACCTATGGCCTTGTGAAATCTGCGGCCTTATGAAATAGTCGTAATGAGAACGCTTTGCCTTTACGAATACGAATAAATAAAAACACATAAAGTTTAGTAATACTTAATACGGCCCTATAATAGTCGCAATGAGAACCAGTTACCTTTACGAATACGAATAAATAAAAATACATAAAAAACCGATTAATCTCTGTGGCCTTGTGAAATCTGTGGCCTTATGAAATAGTCGTAATGAGAACCCTTTGCCTTTACGAATACGAATAAATAAAAACACATAAATAACCGATTAATCTCTGTGGCCTTGTGAAATCTGTGGCCTTATGAAATAGTCGTAATGAGAACCCTTTGCCTTTACGAATACGAATAAATAAAAACACATAAAAAACCGATTAATCTCTGTGGCCTTGTGAAATCTGTGGCCTTATGCAATAGTCGGAATGAGAACCCGTTGCCCTTACGAATACGAATAAATAAAAACACATAAAAAACCGATTAATCTCTGTGGCCTTGTGAAATCTGTGGCCTTATGCAATAGTCGTAATGAGAACGCCTTGTGAAATCTGTGGCCTTATGCAATAGTCGGAATGAGAACCCGTTGCCCTTACGAATACGCACCCAAGTCAATAATCGTCATCACCATCGTCATCATCAGGCGCTGGAGGGGACGTCAACCTGCTGGCGAGGGGGCGGTGACCTTCAGGAGACGGCCCGCATTGTTTGGACGGAAAATGGCTGTGGACGACGATTTTGACATCCCAGGTGAGACATTGCTACCTGATTACAATACCTCTGAGCCTATTAGTCCTTTAAGGCGTGTTTAGTGCGGAGATGAGGAGAAATAAGGGAATGGAAGAGGTATAGGAGGGTGTGTGGGAGAGGCTGGTCATTTGAGATCTACAGTGACCTTATCTTGTACCTTTGGAAGAGGAGGATCACAGGTGCTTAAGTAATATAGAAGTACCGTTTTTTCTTCACCCAGTGCTGCGAAAAAGTTAAACCTGTCATCAGATCTCAGGATGTACATGGGGTATCCTGCGGGCCCTGTAGGACTTATAGAAGATCCTACATGGCAATAGTTCTGACTTTAAGGATGGCAGAAGTAATGTGTTTCTCTATATTGTATGCTGGGAAATCTTGCTAACTACTAGGAAGAGAAATAATACACAGTTACCTTATTTTGTACCTGTGGAAGAGGAGGAGAAATGAACCAATGGAGGAGTTGTATCAGAAGGGCTAAAGGAATGCAGGAATACCATTTTTTCTTCGTCCAGTGCTGTGAATAAACTCTACCTGACACGATCTATACCTGTCATCAGATTTCAGGATGTATAGGGTATCCTGCGGGCCCTGTAGGAATTATAGAAACTCCTACGTGGCAATATTTCGGACATTAAGGATGGCAGAAGTAATGTGTGTGTCTCTATATTGTATGCTAGTATGCAGGGGAGTCTTATATACTACTGTGTGTTGGTTGTCATACAGTCACCAAGGTAAACAATGTAAGGTGTGTGTAGGGTGAAGATTGGTTTCACTGTATGCTAGTGTGCAGGGAAAGACTACTACTAATGGGTGGTTGTCATACAGTCACCAGGGTTAACAATGCAAGGTGTGTGTATGGTGAAAATTAGTTTTATTAAGGCACTGATATCTTGTTTCCCATTCAACCAGCTGCTCTTCTGTTGTCATATATGTATTCTAGTTACAGTTTTAACCTTTGTACATACCTACATATTTTGGTAGTCATTAATCAAGCATGTTCATCTACTGTTTTATATGTTTCCACTAATTTTCACCCCTGAATGAGCCACTCCCTTGCCAAATCATTGTATATTATGAGGTAAATAGCCGTAAGTGTAATAATGATATCACCTCTAATGAAACTATGGATGGATTTACTAACATTTTGCTGACAGTAGCCTTAAGATAGATTTTCATCATTTTTATTATTATTATTATTGCAGATACAGGAGCTGTCTTCACATTTGGCAAGAGCAGGTTTGCCGACAATGCTCCGTCAAAGTTTTGGATCAAGAACGACATCATAGTGGAGATAGCATGCGGGGATGAGCACACAGCTGTCTTGACAGGTAGCCTTCTTCTTCTTCTTCTTCTTCTTCTTCATTTAACTTCCCTATTTTTCCTTATGGTGGTGTAAGAAAACATAGCTAGCATCCTTGTCACTCACTTCTGCATATTAAATACAGTACCCTCTCGAGTTTCGGGCTATCTGAGTTTCGCGATCATCGAGTTTAGCGGTATACCTTCGGAACAAAGTGAGCGCAAAACACGAGAGGGTACTGTAGTTTCATGATATTTGGTCTCTTCTTGGACTTACAACTTATAACTGCCCGGAGGCATTGGCCACAGTAGAAATGTTTTCACTTTATTCCATTCTTGCTCTCATTCCTCACATGCTCAAGCTCTCACATTCTAATCCCCCCTCTCAGAAATATTTCCTCCACGGTGAAAATGTGTATGAAGCCTGTTGATGGTTTCAGAGTCAGGCAGAGTGTTCACAATTGGTAGAAATGAGCTTGGACAGCTTGGTCTTGGAACCACAAAACCCGTCACAAAGCCTTCCTGTGTGAAATGTAAGTTAATGATAAATAAATGAAAAAAAAATGATATACGTATATACACACATTTAAACACACTTTTACGTGTAATACATCTATGTATATCATTATCCAGATATTTGTTTCCCTTCTTCATAGGGATGGTTGAATGAAATGAAATATTTCTATACTGTAAAACTAATGATGTATGTAACTTGTTCTTTCAGCTCTCAAGCCAGAGAAAGTAATGCATGTTGGCTGTGGACGCTCCCATTCCATTGCTGCCTGCCGTGAGTGTATTTGATTTCTTGATGTCATTAGGAAGTTGTTATATCCATATTTTTAAGAATGGCAGTGTTACATGTTTACCTAGTTGGTGTGAGGAGCTTTTTTTTTTTTTTTTTTTTTTTACAACAAAGGAGACAGCTCAAGGGTACAAAAAAATGAAAATAATAAAAAAAAAGCCCGCTGCTCACTGCTCGCTGCTGCTTAGTTATTCTGAGGAGGAACATTATGTATGGCATTCAGCATGTGTGTAAGGATATCTGAACCTAAACCTGCATGTACCCCTTGTATGTTAGGAATCACTGTCCTTGGCCCTGCTCCCTGTTTGTGTATAATTTGTCAGTGAGCTTCAGTCTCTTGGGGTCTTCAGTCACACACCGACAGGTTTATGGGATTCTCTTGCTGCAAAGTTGGGGGCTTCGTGGTGCAGTGGTTAGCACACTCGGCTCACAATTGAGAGAGCCCGGGTTCGATTCCCGGGCGGAGTGGAAAAATTTGGGCGGCTTTTCCGATACTCTACGCCCCTGTCCACCCAGCAGTGAATGGGTACCAAGTATTAATCGGGGGTTGTGTCCCATCTCCTGGGGTCTGCTCCCTTCTCCTATAATTCCTTCCCCCTTCTGTCTCTCTCTGGCATATGACCACAGATGTTGCGCCGACTAAACAAAACTTTCCAACTTTTTTTTGCTGCAAAGTCCTCCTTTCACTCAGTGTATCAAGACACCTCTCCACCTGAAATTGACCTCTCTCTTGGCTACTCTTTACTTTTGTCAATTATGTGAGCGGTGAGCAGCGGGCTTTATTTTTTTACACTCGTTTTGTTGCCCTTGAGCCGTCTCCTTTGCTGTAAAAAAAAAAAAAAGTGAAATGCTATGCTGTTGATTGGGTGCAAACTAAATTTAGAGTACCCTAGCATTTACATCATAGAGTTGTTACTTTTCATCCTGGCAGCGTGACATTAATATTACACACCGGGCTGAGTGCAGAACATTTCTTCATGGTAGTCATTATTGATATTCAGTTTGTAAGGTTTTCATACATAGATCATTGTAAACTTTTTTTCTGGACCATAGGAGTACTCTATTTTGAGCTGGAAGTAAAAGGCCACAAAAGATCACCCTGCATCTTGCATGTTATTGGTAAGGTCAGGGTTAGGCTTAGGAGTGTTGCCACTTCCGGAGAGAACATACTGTAATACCTCTGGGGACAGCTGTTCCAGATAGCCATTACACTCCTGAGCCGTTTAATACATTGAGACCACAGTTTTTCCTTTTTCTTCCCCCCCACCCCCATTCTTTTTATTTATTTTTTCACACAGACCCAAAGTAAGTTCATGAATGCATTTCTGAATAAGTTTATTGAATCTTCTTTCTCTATGTGTATTGTGTAGCTGTGAATATTCCCTACCAGTTTAAAAGAATATGATAAAATAAAAGACCTGGTAAAAAACAAGGTAAAGTTTTGCAGTTTTATGTTTGTAGGAAGCTGTTCATCATAGTGCCCAGTGCTGCATCTGAACATCTGACTTTTCAAGGGGATAAGATTTTTTTTTTCTCAATTCCTGATGTGATATACAGGATAGCCCAGATAAGTTTGTAAGAGGTAAGGAGCTTGGCTACCTGAAAAGTCCTCCATCTAGTGAAGTAACTGGAGCATCATGATAAAAACTGAACTGGAGCAATTAGTAGAAACTGTAGATGATAAGGTAATGTAATCACTGTAGGTCAGGTAAACGATCCTAGATAGCAGCTGTTATCTTGTCTGGGGTGATAGCTGCTTCTCGTGACTCTCTAACTGCGTCCAAGAGTCTCCATTTGCTCCATTCTGTACTCTTTACCCCTGCATAGGCTGGCTCCTTCATGCTCCCACTCACCCTCTCATACATACATTATCCCATTGCTTTCACCTCCCAGGATGTTGTGGTAGGTAATGCAGGTATGAAGCACAGAGACAACCCTCTGCTTTATTATTAGAACACAGGCAACGGCAATCCCTGAGGCCGCGGGAATGATGCAACACAACACAATCTAGAAGCTGTAATCATTCACCTTCATAATAGTTGTATAGTCTTTTCCTTCCTCTTGAGATCATTACTTGAATTGCTTTAGTATAGTAAAATCTGGTTTTGTAGTTCCTGATTTCTGTGGCTGAGGGATTTGAGTTTTCAATGTAGTTTTCTGTGATCTCATTTACTTCATAATAGTTGTATAGTCTTTTCCTTCCTCTTGAGATCATTACTTGAATAGCTTTAGTGCAATAAAATCTGGTTTTGTAGTTCCTGATTTCAGTGGCTGAGGGATTTGGGTTTTAATTTTTTGTAATTTTCTGTGATCTCATTTACTGATCAAGCAAGCTTCATATCCTTTTTACTTTTCTCTTTCTTTTTTTGCTTATAGTTTTTCTCTGCTTACTGAAGAAGAGCAGGAATTTTGGGGGGGTAAATATTTCATGTTCACATAGGCAAAGAAATGGATATTGATAAAATAGTGATATCCTTCTCAGTACATCAGTATGACCCCAAAGTGTGAAAGCAAGTAGAAGTATGATGCATTATTCAGCTTCTGCAGTAGTTTGTTGTGGTGAACCGCCCATATTTTGCTTCACTAGATCAGCATGTCTTGACACCAGCGAGCAGTCTAGTGTTGTAGTGCTCCCAACCATAGATGTAAAGATTAGAGATGACCTTAGTCGACCTATCCTATCGCTTCGCGTACTGGTGGAGCGCCGACGTGAGTTTGGACAGGGGATGCTTGCAGCCTATGTCGATCTCAAGAAGGCATTTGATTCAGTGCATCGTGAGACACTCTGGGATCTTCTGCAACTCCGTGGGATTCCTGCGAGGACTATTGGTCTGCTGACTGGCCTGTATTCTGGGACAGAGAGTGCTGTGAAGTGTGGGGGGGGCTTGTCCAGCTTCTTTCCCGTGAATGCGGGAGTGAGGCAGGGCTGTGTCCTTGCCCCATCGCTTTTCAACACTTGTATGGACTGGGTACTGGGCAGAGTTGTGGACCAGAGTCATTGTGGAGCATCCATTGGCAATACCAGGGTCACTGACTTTGCTTTTGCTGATGATGCAGTAATCCTGGCAGAGTCGCTTGAGGTCTTGGTGATGGCTCTCTAGTCACTGCACGAGGAGGCGAAGCCCTTGGGACTCCAGGTCTCCTGGGCCAAGACCAAGGTACAGGTGTTTGGAGGCTTGCTGGATGAAACAGTACAGTCTGTTCATGCGTGTGGCGAGGACGTTGAGATCTCAGAAAGTTTCACGTATCTTGGTAGCGTAGTTCATAACAACGGTGAGTCTGGCCAGGAAGTCTTACAGCGGATTGGTCTGGCCCACGGTATTATGGACTCGCTGAACACAAGTATATGGCGTTGTCGATACCTGTGCAGAAGGACAAAGATCTGGATCTTCAAGTCCCTTGTGCTCCATGTCTTACTCTACTGCTGTGAGATATGGACACTAAATGGGGACTTGGAGAGATGGATTGATATCTTTGGTAATGTCAATGCAGAATCATGGGATATCACTGGAATGACTTTGTGTCACACTGGCAACTACTCCATGAGACTGATTCAACATATATTACCTGCATAGTCCGTCACTGCCAGCTCCGGCTATACGGGCACGTGGCACGTTTTCCAGAAGCTGATCCTGCTCATCGGGTTGTCTCTGTAAGAGACAATCCTGAGTGGAGGAGGCCAAGGAGACGCCCACGGAGTTCGTGGCTTGAGCAAGTCGATAGATCCTGCCGGGAGGTACTTGGGTTGGGAAGGGGGCCTGCATGGAGACTCGCCCGGAGGGACCCCCGGGCTTGGCGTCGTAGGGTGGGCGAGGCGATGCTCCCCCCGGCGTATGCCCCCATTGATTGATTGATTAGTCGACCCACTGAGCTACTCCCGAAGTGGGTTGCTGTGTTCAAATGTGTACTTGTGAAATAATACTGAAGACATTATCAAAACCTAATCTTTTAATCCCTCTTGGCTGCAGTGTCTGGTGCAGTGTACCTGTGGGGTCACAATGGTGATGGCCAGCTGGGCACCGGAGACCACAAAGATCACCTGCTGCCAGTCCAGGTGCTCAAGTTGGAGGCGCCAGCAGCGGGTGTGGCAGCCGGCAGCGCTCACTCTGTTGTGCTCACTGGTGGGTGTCTCAGTTTCTTAAGTTAGATCAGGTCTGCTATATGCCAGTACTCTCCATCAGGCCTAGGAGTTATATCTCGTAGTATGCTTTTTATGGCTCAGCTGCCTGTATGCTGTAGTTGAATTGCTTAGTGGTATTTCTATGACCTGATCCCTTGACACCCCCCATGGCAGAGGAAGGGGAGTTGTATGCCTGGGGCAGCAACAGTGAGGGCCAGCTGGGTCTGGAGGTTGATGAGCAGCTGACACCCAGACTGGTCAAGATGCCTGAGCCGGTGGTCAGCGTGGCGTGTGGCTACTACCACAACGTTGCTGTCTCAGGTGTGTGTGTGTGTGTGTGTCACTCCTTGGCCAGCACAGTACAGCCCTAGGCATTGTACACTCTACAGCACTACTGATGAGATCTGATTGCTGATTTTATTAGACATTTTCATTCTTTAGGTTGTAATTTTCTTATTAATATTCTGTTGAAAGCTTAATTTATGGGACAGTAGATAAGTAGTATATCCATTATTCTAGTTCAACCAGAAGTTATGAATTTTCAAGTTTCTGACAACAAGGTGTTTGGCCTGCAGGCTCTGGACTGGTGTACACATGGGGGGAAAGTAACCACGGGAAGCTGGGGCTCAGTGACGGCCACCTGACCCTCCACCGGCGGCCCCAGGAGGTGATGCTGCCGGAGCAGGTGGTGCAGGTGGCTGCAGGGAACACCCACACACTCTTCTTGACAGGTGGGCTTTGTAGTAATGGTTCATGTAGAAAAAAACTGAATGACTGACTTTTGAATGAATGTAAAGCAAAGCTATCTACATATTAGTGTTTGTCTTTTCTTTATTATAATAATCTTTAAGGAAATTCATCAGGAAACTGTTTCAACAAAGAGAATAGTGGACTTTGATTGCATATTGTGGAATAGAAAATATAACAGTCATGCTCATGGTTTATTGGAAAGACAAGCACCTAAAATCAGATTAACCCTCTTGCACACCGTAAGATTCCAATAAGTTTCTGTTCCACTTATCATGCATTTCTCAGGCCCGACCGGCCTTTTTTTGCCGCCGCGATACCCTACATTCCCGGACGTATTTTACCCTCACAGATATATTGTACCCCAATAAATTTGGTATCAATGGTTTCATAAAGACTTGTACTAGAACACGCACAAATAAAAATAGAGGAAAATATATATATAAACAATACAAACTTGTTTCAAGTCTCCGTATAGAGTATTGTAGACAATAAATCCTAAGTACCAACTCTTCCCCTCTCGCTAGCTCAAAACTTTGTGGGCCAACTTTTTTAGCCGAATACATGTTTCGAAGTGGAATGTAGTGAGGATTCTTATGGTATCCTCAAAATCCTCATACGCCTATTAGTTCCTGAGTTACACCGAGAAAACTATTTTTTTCCTCTCCCATCAGAGTAGAATCCCAACAAATGATGCTCCCAAATTTGACGCACTTCCACCAAAAAAATTTTAGTCAATTTTTTTAACTTTTATGATGCGTTTCGCGTCATCGTGCGCCAGGACCTCTTATCCTTTGATGACGCTACACGCGTCATCGTGCGCTAGAGGGTTAAGAAACAGGCTCATAATGGTCTTCATGATATTTACCAACTTCTTTTTAATACCATGTGATACATATAGGAAATATAATGGAGTTTCGCTTTCATATTAACTAATTTTATAGCTAACCAAGTCCTCAGATCTTAAGGGAGGGGATTTAAAGGGAATATCATGGAGGATAATGTTTTTTTTTTTTAATGTAATCTTTTCCAGACGAGCCCCACCAAAGCTTTGCTCATCATGCATGCCCATTGTTCCTGTCCAGTTTTTGCTACATCTTTTGTTATTGAGAGAGTATGAAAACATATCTGTTCTGCAAATTTCAACTTGGTTTGTGTTTCTTCTCACTGCTTATTCTACCAGTAAAAAATAGTTGAATGTGCAATGATGACTAGAATATCTCCCACTAAAGAAGGTGTGTGTTTCTTCCACTTGCACAGTTTGTTGAGCACCACCACAGCTATGCCCAGGACGAGGAGGTAGGTCAGTCCAGCACGTGTGTTGGGAACTCTGATGCATGCTTGACCCAAGAGACAAGAGTATTTCATTGAGGGGCAGGGTTTTGTATAGTATGACTGTGTTCCTTCATCCCTTCCATGCCTGTGTTGTGTTCTCTGATTCTTTTGTTATGTATATGCTGTAAAATACTTGTTGTTGGCTATGTCCTTTAAAGTATTTGTGAGCCAGAACTGTTGAAGAAGATCCTTTGGAGGTTTTATGGTACTTGTGATCCATGAAGAACTTAAGGAACAGTTCAGTTTAACCACAACAGCTGGCCTTTAAGCTGCTGTGAGATCATTTGTCTTGAAGCATGGTGGTGTACATCAGTCAGTGTTTGTAGGACATGGAAACTTAGATTAACCCTGTAGCAGCAACGGGCCAAATTTGTGGATTTACCGTGTAGCAGCAACGGGCCAAATTTGTGCCATGATTTAAACCCCCAAAATAGATGATACATAATCTGATCACAAATGCTTTGATATATATTATGAAATGGTTTGTGTGAGGGGTGATTTTTTCTCATTTTTCTCGCTTGAGGGGACCATTAGGAAACACGATCCACACTGCTACCGGGTTAAAAGAGAGTAGCCCTAACTTTCATTGGACTGCTATTTGAATGTTCTGTCTCTCTGTAACTGATTAATTATTTGGCCTCTTATGTACACATTATAGACAGGGTGTACATAATTCATTGTAGCCTGTAACTGATGTCTTTGTTCTGCTTATTATCAATATGAGAGTTGTATAGATGTGTGAGCCTCTTCAGTATTCTTGGAGAGTGTGTGAAAAGTTTAAGGTAGGGGAAATGAATATGAGAAGATAATGACAGCGATATTTTTTTAAGAACGTTGCTTTAAAACGTTAATTCTTTAACAACAATGAGGAACATATATGACTCAACTTGGTGAAATCAGGCAATAACAACTTCACAATTTTTCTTCAGAGAGTGGTGCCATCTACTCATGTGGGCTGGGAAGCAATGGAGAGCTTGGCCAGGGTGAAGAGGAGCTTGAGTGTTGGCTGCCCAAGCCTGTGGTGGAGACGAACACCTACCCAATTGTGTCGATAGCAGCCGGAGCCAACCACTCTGCCGCAATCACAGGTAAAGAGTTTGTTTTATAGGTGGCTGAGTGTCATTGTGGTAGTGGTTTGGATTCCTGACCTGTTATCTGGAAACTTGAACCCTCTATTCCTCTGTAAGCCTTGCTGTGCTGATGCCCTTTCCTGTTAAGAAGTCTAACTAGGCACTGAAACAGGCGATGTATTCTCACAATGAGACTTGCGTTTGACATTCTTTATTCTTTTTAAGGAATTCTTTGTATTAGTTTTAACAAGTGCCTTTCAGTAAGTTATAAATAATGTTCTTCTTTGTTTAGAACATTTTTATATTCTATTCCTTTTCAAAAAATAAAGTTATGATACACTTTTCTGCCAGCTGACGGGCTCCTGCTGAGCTGGGGGTGTGGCCGGCATGGGAAGCTCTGCCAAGGGGAAGAAAACTTTGCCTCGGAGTTCATGCCTGTGACTGTTCGGCGGCTCCGGCACATCAGAGTGGTCCTTGTGGGTGGAGTAATACCATGTGGGGGGTTGTTAAAACGAGGAATATGGGAGACTGAACTTACAACTGGCTATATGTAAGATTGTATGCTCAAGAAGGGGCCTGAGAAAGAAGGGGGAAATTGTGAGGCCCAGTATATGAGAATGTAAAATAAGGATGTTAAACAAAGAAGAAAAAAATGTGAGAATGGTGCATATGAAAAAAAACAAATAAGGCTTTTCTCCCTTAACTTGTAGGCATGTAACACTGTGAGTAGTAAGTTTATCCATTCTGGTCCAGGTGGGCTGTGGAGGCTGCCACACCATGGTGCTTGGTTGCAGGCGACCCAAGGACACAGAGGACAGGGAGGAGCCGAGGGAGGAGAGCCAACCCTTGAAGCCTTCCTCCATTGTGTCGGCACGGGACAGGAGACGCCTTGCTAATGTAAGTCCCATCAGTATTTACTATAAGAGATTTGCTTTAGATTTTTCATGTTATGGGGGTGAGCTAACTGATTTTGAAAGGCTGTAGCAGTAGGTTGTTAACTGTACCACTTCAATATGCAGTGTACTATTTTTTAGTTGATATGTCTATAGCTTCAGACCATTTTGTTTAATAATTTATTTTGATTTTATTTTTATAGGTAAGTGATTTTTTTATTTCTTATGCCTCACTTATTTCTACATCTATTTTTTTTTTTTTTTTATAAAATTTTCCATTCATATGTTTCACCTAAATTGACAGATTTTTTTAATTTTTTTTTTATTTTTTTTTTATTTTTATATCTCGTAAGAGCTGGAGATTTATTTAATTGGTTTTACTTTGGTTCTCCAGGGCACACTGCCACCCATAAAGTCAGCAGGCGTGCCCTTCAAGCAAACCGTCTCTCCCACTGTCCCAGACATAGAGGTTATGACCAGCGCTGCATCAGAGTCTGAGTCACCAGACATTGCTAATGCTGATGTAAGTTGTCCTCCAAGCTAGTTTTCTGATTATAGAGAGTCTCGTCAAAAGCTGCTGAATATAGAATTATAATTGTCATTTTGTCTCAGTCAAACTTATTTCTTCAATTTATTTGCAGGACATTGACAGCATTGGAGAACCAAACTGCAATGGTGAACACCCTCCTTCAGATATTATGTCAGGAAGTGAGAGTGAAGGGGCGTCGGTAACACAGGGATCAGCGGAGAACACTGAAAACTCTCAGTCACCGGAAAAGAAAAGTAATTATTGTTCACAGCTAAATGTGGTGCCTATCATCTGCATGAGCATCAAAATGTTATGTTTGCCATAGGTAGATAGTGAAGATAAGATCACAGAGAACAGTTAAAGCATGAGAAATAAAAATCACTTGAAATCAACCACTTCCGTAAACACACTTGATATGTTTTGTTCCTCACTGAGAGTCATCAAGAAACCGTAGTTCAAGAAATTAGTTTGCTCCTCTCAGAGTTTATCATTTTGCCGTTAAATTTCCCACCAGCTCGTCGTGTGGCGCACTTCTTTAAAAGTCTGGCGAGGAAAAAGTCTTCCCAGAGGTCCTTGGGATCCGGTGAGCAGGCTGATAATGTAGGTGAGAATGGAGCCACAGACAGCACTGACGGATCGCTGGAAGGGAACAGCAGTCTGAGTATGTATTATATGGAAGTTATTCTGATCTGAAGATTTTGTACATACATACATTCATACATTCTCATTACCATCATTTACCTTACAAGCTTGAGTGAGGCATCTTTGGGTAAACAATGAGATGCCTTGTTTGTATTTAAAGGCATTGATTTCTTCTTTTCACTTGACATCCTTACTTTCCTCTATGGGGTTAGATGGGCCAGGAGTCTCTCCCACTCTTGACAATTGCATACTCTCTCCAATTGAAATCAGTAACCAGAAGAAAGACAGTAGTGTAATTAAAGTAAGCAAACAGAGAGAGAGAGAGTAACTTGGGTTTGGGTTTCCTCAGGATCATCAAACTCTGGAGGTGTGAAGAATGTACGGGAAGCCTTCAACTCCAGAAGGATTGTTGCTGCCATGCCCGACTCAGATGACCTCGGGAATGAAAAGCAGGTTAGTCATATTAGGTTGTAACTGCGTATATGGAATCTGTTGGAAAGTGAATGTGTGTGAGTTGGCAAACCTGTCTTATATTGTGATGTATCCTCATTTTTTTTTTATCTTTTTCTTAATGTATCTTTACTGTTGTAATATATTCTATTTTTTTTCTTACCATTGCTATAACCTATCCTACTATTGTGATGCATCCTAATTCTTTTTCATAATGTATCTTACTTCTGTGATGCATCCTAATTTCTTTTTCTTTGCATCATTGTATATCCCTAATTAGATGGTGTCGCTATAGTGTATGAACCTCCTCCATTGCCTTTTTTTTCTCTATCATTTGTTCATTGATGTTTTTTGTCTACTCACAGTCCAAAACATGCATCATCTTGTAACCACCACAAGCAATGCCACAAGCTGCTTCTCCTTGCAATGGGACCTGTCGACCGTACACGACACCTCACCTTACCTGCATCAAATAACTTAACATATAAGGAAAGTAAGTAGTTCACCACGATAGCTAGAATGCAAAGTTCCCTATTATTTTTGTACTTGTTGATTCTTGCATTTATACCAGCAAAGGTCGAAGAAGTAATGTCAATACGTACTTGGGGATAAGAGTTTGATTAATAAAGGTGACACATAATACTATAGTCCCTGCCAGCCAGCTAGCCTCCCAAGGCCCAATCCCTCCCTCACCCTTCACTCAAAGAACTGGTACTTGCTAATCTTACCACTGAGTTCTGGTAGCCACTAATCCTACCACTGACTTTGAATACAGCCTCATTTTACATCAATCAACCCTCATCAGTTTGAGACTATTTCATGGTTCAGGTATTTTCTCTCAATGGCAACAAAAATTACCAACTAATCAGGAAGGGAAGTGGGTCTTAGGGGACAAGGTGGGAGGCAGTGATGTGAGTAGTAACACTGCACCTTACGTCTGACAAGAGCTGTACTAGAATAGGAGAGTTTGGTGCTGATACGATACTGTTTTTTGTGATGTAGGTACTTCTCCAAGATCCTGACAGTACCTAGAGCACACACATGCAAAAAAAGACCTATTGTGTGAGCATCAATATAACTTGGTGCCTGTGATCAAGTTGGCCAAACTCTCCTGTTCTGTGTCTCTGCATCTGATATCCTAATTGCTCCTTGTGAGTCCTGGAAATGGGTCTCTGGGTTACTCGTCTTCCTTATAGGGTAAGTTTGCCAGTTCTTACACTCCCTTCCAGTCAGTACCAGCATCAGGAAAGCTCTTACAATCCCCTCCAATCAGTACCGATATCAGAAAAGCTCTTACAATCACTTCCAGTCAGTACCAATATCAGGAAAGCTCTTACAATCACTTCCAGTCAGTACCAATATCAGGAAAACAGTTACAATCCCTTTCAGTCAGTACCGATATCAGGAAAGACTTTACATTTAGATATATTATAGTGGCTGCTTTAGGTTTACTGCTCAGGGTTTAAGATGGAATGTCCTTCCTGACTTCACACATCAACACTAGGGTTCAAATCACCTTGTCCCTTTTCTTCCTGGTTCCTGTACTAATTGGAAATGCACAAAGGAACTGATGAATGTACCCTATGTATCTCACTAAGGTGTTTTATTTATCTGAAATCTGTATCACTAAAACCTAACTAAACCACCACTTGGGTACAGTTGCTTCATAATGTTGGGCTGTACATTCCCATTCAGGGCCATTCTCCTTTTGTTCTAATGTTTTCATGCCCTGTATAGGTCAGTAACCGATACACTGTCCTTTTCATTTGCTTCTTCACTTCGTCATCTGTTCTTGATGTGTTGGAGTAGGCCAGTGTGTAGTAGTTAACCCCTCTGCTGCAATTGGCATGGATTTTGCCTTCATTGGTAGCCTGGTAACATATATAGTCCCAGGTCTTTTTCTGCCTCTGTGGTGGATAGTGGAGTGTTTCCCTTGTGGTATTGGTATGCTGGATATCCCCTCCCAAGGTGCAGGACTTTACATTTTTCTTAATTGAATTGTAGCTTCCACTTTTTGTTCCATTCCTGTAGCTTGTTGAGGTCTTCTGGTAGGAAATCCACAGTCAAGGGGTTAAGGAGGTGGGTTGTTGGCATGTATCTAATCCTATGGTATTGTATTTATCATTTAATGATACAATGATGGAAGGAGATAGAATTTTAACAGTACAGTACCTTATTTAATTTCCTGTCCTCTAGACTTCAGGCAATTGTTGTTTTTTCAATATTGCTATCCTGCCATTGTAACTCCTCTAGATTTTCTTTCTGCTGCCAAGGATTAATTATTTCTGCTGTTGGAATATACTGACCAATAGGGAATTTATATTTAATGGATTTTAATTATATATCTTGCATGGTTAAAAGGATCTCTAGGCCTATTTGTATTCACTGTATGCCATTTCTTTTTCTTCTTCATCTTTTCCTTTATGTTCATATTTTCCCTTATGGGGTTGGATGGGCTATAATGCCATTCATGTATGCCATTTTTCTTATTCTTCTTCTTCATCTTTTTGTTTAATGTTCTTATATTCTCTTATGGGGTTGGATGGGCTAGGAACACCATCTCATGTATGCCATTTTTTATTTTTCTCATTCAATGCTCTTGTTTTCCCTTTATGGAGTTGGACGGGCTAGGAATGCCATCTCATGTGTGCCATTTCATAGTGATAAACAAGGTATTTCAGTTAGGACATTTATATACACCGCATTTTCAGTTTGAATGGAGTTGTACACGTTTTCTGTTTTACGAAGTACAAATTTCCCATCATATCAAGTCATACAAATGTTTCTTTTGATGAGTGTGTATTTCCGTATCTAATAATGGACTATATCATGTACCTGCTGTTACATACACTAGCATAAAATACCTGATTTTAGTGTATCATGTATATGTATGTGTGTATACACTAATTTAGAGAAATAAAGTGTTGAAGGATGAGGAAGCATTTTAAACCAGAGGAAGGAAGGGAAAGAGGGAAGGAAAAATTTGCAAAGGTACGTTGATATTTGGAAGATTGTGATAGAAAATAATGATAGAAATACAAATACAATACAAACATTACAGAACATGTGAAGTCTTGATTAAAAACAAGAATACAGGAGATAAATTAAAGATTCATTGAGTAAAAAAAATCAAACTACTTCTTTATTATCCAAGGAAGATTCACATAGATTTCACATACCCTAGATTTGTCAGACCCCACACAGCCTATTATGCTCTTGACTACAGGTGGTCTGTCCCTAAACCTAAACTGAAAAAAAAAAAGTCAAGAAAGAAATGGATGTTTGAAATTTATATACAAAATACCCATAAAATATTATAAATTTGTATCAAAATATGTAAACAAATACACATAAAATAACGTAAATTTGTATACTCTAAAACAGATCGAGAGAACTAAAGAGGAAGGCAAAGTACGTGGGAAAAAGATAAGACAGAAGTAAATTTTAAGGCAGAGTAAATAAGGAAAACACATTGACTGAGGGAAGTGAACACAGGAGATAGAAGAAGGAAGTCATTGAAGGACGTACGAGGCAAGAATTAAGGAGTACAAACTGAAAGCCTCGGAAGATAAGGAAAAGAAATATATTGAAAGGTTGATTAAGGAAACTGAACACAGGAGATAGAAGAAGGAAGCCATTGAAGGACGTATACGAGGCAAGAATTAGAGTACAAACTGAAAGCCTCGGAAGATAAGGAAAAGAAATGTATTGAAAGGTTGATTAAGGAAAGTGAACACAGGAGATAGAAGAAGGAAGTCATTGAAGGACGTATACGAGGCAAGAATTAGAGTACAAACTGAAAGCCTCGGAAGATAAGGAAAAGAAATGTATTGAAAGGTTGATTAAGGAAAGTGAACACAGGAGATAGAAGAAGGAATTAAGTCATTGAAGGACGTACGAGGCAAGAATTAAGGAGTACAAAGTGAAAAAGCCACAGAAGATAAGGAAAAGAAATATATTAAGAGGTTGATTGAGGAAAATGAGAACAGGAGATTGAGGAAGTCACTGAGGAAAGAAATAATTAATGCGGAGTAGATAAGGAAAAAAAAAAAGGATCGATTAAGTCGAGGACAAATTGAAAGCCTCAGAAGATAAGGAAAATAAATAGAACAAAAGGTTGATTAAGGAAAATGAGAACAGGAGATAGAGGAAGTCACTGAGGGAAGAAATAATTAATGCAGAGTAAATAAAGGAAAAAAAAAAGATAAAGGAAGGCATTGAGGGAGGAGGCAATCAAGGTGCGAGGCAGAATGGACAAGGAAAATAGGCAGAATAGGAGACCATTGATTTAAAAAGCCTATGATTTATATATGAGGTCGCGGGAAGGCGATGAGTCATGGGTTAGTCCGTGCATGACGCCGTGCATGACCCGATCAGTGGAGTGGGTACGAATATGCTTCCTAGCGATCAATAGTAACATTATTAGAGGTTAGAATAAATGTCCGTACTCCATGGTGACTTGGGATAACGTCATGTCAATTAAGGGACTCGTGCTGTAAACACACAAGAAATATTAATTATGCATTGAATTAGTAACTTTTTCGTGAATTCAAATATAGCAATACACTACACGGATCTATTACAAGAGAGTAAAGGGAAATAGACTAATAAATCGAGTTGGATGCTGAGAATCATTTAAACACATACACGAAAGTATTGAATTAGTAACTTTTCCTCAAAAATTTAAAATATAGCAATACACTATATGGATCTATTGGCAGAAAGTAGGGGGAAATAGACAGTACTCAATGAGCGGGATGCCGAGAAGAACCATCGCGCCAGTCCGTGACGCTGGGACAGTAATGGCGGCCGAGGCAGCGGCGAGGCTCGAGGCTTGACACTGAGGGTGAGGCTGACACACCCGGAGCTCCGCGGCGCCCCCACCGACCCTCGCCCCCCGCCGCAGAGGCCCGCAGCGCAGCACAGGTGAGCGGGGCGGGCCGGGGCGCGGGCCGGGCCGGGGCAGGGCTGGGGCGGCCTGCTCCCGGGGCTTTGACAGGTGATCAGGCCGGTGTGGGGCCGCGGCGGCCTGCACGGGGCGGGGAGCAGGCTGCGGGGGGCGCGGGGCACGGCAGCGCGGTACCGTGCCCCCCGCGGGTGTTGGGTAAAGAGGTTGGTGACCCCCGGGTGCTGGGAGGGGGGGCTAGGGGGTGGGGGGCAGGCTGCCCCGGGGGGCTGGGGACAGGCGGGGGGAGGTGGGGTGTTTTGCTAATCATTTTGCAACGGGTCAAGGTTACCCCGGTGCACGTGTGCACGTCAGCCCCACACAGCCAGCGGCCCCTTTGTTGTGGTGCTGCCGCCAGCCCCAGGCCCCGGGGACGTGTGGCGGCCAGGGGCAGGGCAGGGGGTGGACGATAGCTTGTTTTAAGAGTAGACTGGATAGCTACATGGACGAGGGTGACAGGTGGTAGTGGGGGGAATGTGGAGCTGCCCTGTGTAGGCCATTCGTCCTCTTGCAGTCTCCCTATGTTCTTATGTGGTGGCCGTGGTGTGCCTGGGCGGGCGGTGGAGTGACCCAGTGCAAGGGAATGTGGAAGCAAAGGGGAGCGAGGAGGCCAAGGCCCCTCCTGCAAGCGGGTTTATGTGTATTTACCTGTCTTTGAGTGAGCCTGAGTGGTCAAAGCCCCCACTATTGGGTTTTAGCTGTGGTCAGGGCCGGCCCTAGCAGGTGCGGTGCCCAATGCAAAAATACATCTTACTGCCATTAGTGCAGTCAAACAAATACAAAACAATACAAACTGAGGTACATAAATGAGAAATGTTGCCAATGTAGTTGTCACAGTTTTGATGAGAAATGCTAATTTTATAGGAATATCTTACGTGACTTGGCAAATGCAAAGTCATTTCTAAGTTTAATGACGAGATTTTCTATTCTCTTTTTTCTATTACTCTCTCGGTCCCACATGTCCTGTGTGTATCGAAACACACGAGAAATTAATCAAGATCAGGTTATTCGCCGGCTGCCTGGGATTGAACCCGCGACCAGCGTGACGGGAGAGCCACTCCTTACCGAGACGGCCAAAGAGGTACCCCACTGGCTAAGTGGGTTATGGGAGGTTCGTTCATCAGGCATAGTCGCCACACTGCATAAGCATACCACCTCCCCTTCCCTCGCTGAAGAGCAAGTGTTACAGACCTCATAACATATGAGTGACGTCATCTCCGCGGGGCCCTCAGAGGCGTGGGGCCCGATGCAGTTGCATCGGTTGCATTGGCCTAGGGCCGGCCCTGGCTGTGGTGAGCTGGTAGTCTTGGCTGCTGTGGGATGCTGTGCGCTGCTCCACTTGACAATAGGAGTGATTGTGTAAGTAGCTGGTGTAAATGTCACTACAGGGAACAAAGCTTTACTGAAGCAGCTCAGGGGCAAAATAAAAATACTAAAAAGCCCACTATGCACTGCTATTAAATCAAATTGAATTGAGTGACCAGAAGGCCGGTCAATCTCAGATGGAGAGGCATCATAAGAACATAAGGAGACTGCAAGAGGTCAAATAGCCTACACAGGGCAGCTCCAGAATCCCTCCCACTACCACCTGTCATCCTCGTCCATGTAGCTATCAAGTCTACTCTTAAAACAAGCTATCGTTCCTGCACACACTATGTGATTGCTGAGTCTATTTCATTCTTGATCCTCCACTCTTGGCACCTGGTAGTGTTTGTCTTTGCGGCCCTTTGTGCTTCACATCAGTGGGCACTTGGTATCTTGCACTGTATTTTTACATGAAATCACCTTGTGTTTTTTAATTAAAGAAAAATATCTTAATTTCAAAAGTAGCGTGCATCGCATTGTGTGTCATGATCTTGATAATACATGGCTGATTTAGCAGATTAGGGGGTGGCTGAAATAGTGTATTGCATTGAGTGTTTAGTGTATATATGTGTATGAATATTTATACAAAGAAATTTTTGGAGCATGACTATTTACAAAGATTTGTTCCATTTGTTTAGGATAGTTCTTCTTTTATTGTGTGTAAATTTGGCTTGTGTGGGGGCTGGATCAGGAAGCTTGTATTTTTTCTTTGAGAGAGAGAGAGAGAGAGAGAGAGAGAGAGAGAGAGAGAGAGAGAGAGAGAGAGAGAGTGTGTAAGTTTTATCATGGGTAACATCAGCTTGCATTTCTTTTGTTTTTTAGTACTTTTGCATTTGAGTGTATAAATCTTTAGCATGGTTATTTGACATCCACTGAGTGTTGCATGATGAGCCTTGTTGATTGCCGTGGAAACAGTTCTTGTATATCCTGATTCAGATGAACTGTGGAGTGTGTAGATACTAGGAACCTTGAGCATTTTCTCCATTATTGTGTTGATTTCCATTGATTGGCATGGTGTGTCACTCGGCATTGATTCACGTCTGAATTACACTTTATTCATATATATATATATATATATATATATATATATATATATATATATATATATATATATATATATATATATATATATATATATCTATATATATTTTTTTTCCTTTCTCAGTACTCTGTTTTTCCCTGTGTAGTGGAGTAGCACCTAGCTCATTTGTGTCACCCTTGATGAAGTACACTGACTGGCATGACTACCATTAAAGATTTAATGTAAAATCCATTAATTTACTGTTTATTTCAGCTAGGTGCACCAAGCACTGCAGCATTGGCCCACTTCATACTTCAAACATTTAAATTTTGTCTGTGCTCAGAAACCATTTATCAAAGTGTGTTTTCTTTTATTCATGCCACGTCCATTTCAGAAATTTATAGCATTTCTCTACATAATGTGTAATACTTTTACAAATATCCATCTCCATAGTTCATATTGGGACAAAGATTGAATGAGTTGTGAGAGTGTGTAAATCTTGACATTACTTAGGAGAGAGAGTAGCTGGCATGAGCTTGAATGACCTGCACTGGAATACGAATGAAATATATCTTTGATATCACGACAAAAATACTCAGAGTAGATAAAAAAATATTTATATTTTTCTTTGAAAGTTAGAGGAGTGATGAGTTCCATTTCCCTTTAGGCCTGAGGGCAGTGTATTGTTTATTGTGATGGTTGAGTTGGTGACTTGGAAGGAATGTGATGTATGGAGGTGATTGTGTCATTTTGATGCTGAGTAGTTTTTATCACTTATGAAGTAATGTTTTGCCACTTAGCTGTGGCCAAATTATACATTTACCCTCATTGCCATTAGTTTGAGGAAGCCATCTGTTCTAGGACTGGGAACATTGAATATCTAGCACATGCTGGTCTCTATTTTGCCAGTTTGTTTTTTATCCACAAGGTCTACTTGGTAGCTACTGAAAAAAATTACTTTTTTATGTTCATATGCTTTACTTGCCAGGGTGTCTGCCATGGCAGTTTGAAACATGTAAATTGAAACATGCGTTGGTAGATAGGCCTGTGCTGGTGCTTCATTTAATGTCATTAAGTATATTTTCATATAACATCTATTGTCAGTCTTGGTAGATTTCCAATTTTTCACTCTTATAATTATTAGCTCTATCTACAAAGATTGTGATGGCACTAGGAGGGTCTTCTGTCGAGTGGCCTGGGTAGGTGTGTTTGGGGAGCAACATATTTCAGCACTTAATAATTGTTGGCCAGGGTGCTGCATAATAGGAATTTTTGGATAGAGTTAAATGTGCAATTAAAACTCCGAAAAGTGCATTAGCCTTAGTAAATGTCTGGATAGGTATGCTAGCATAATGGTTAAGAGAGACTGAAATATGAGTTAGTTGAGAGAGAAAAGCGAGGCAGTTCAGCAAGAGCTAGTGTTCATAGTTTGTTACATTATACAACTTGAAATTTTAAGGAATTTGCAGGCTGGACGGCTCCCTTTGTTCATCAGCCTACATGATTTTGGCAAGTCAGAAAATGTACGTTCATGTTCTCTTTATTGTGTGGAGAATTTAAAATTCCTTGACTATATACGTTGTGTTGCTTGACACAAAGTTAAGATTATTGAGCAGTTAAACTTTGTGCTAGTAATGATTCATTGAGGCTGTTTAGTTTATTAGAGATATAATCATAGACTTGTCGATCAGAAAAGTTGCAGCCATGCAGTAAGTGCCCTGATAAATATATTTGTGATTTTCATGCATTAAATTTTTGAAAGAAAAAAAAGTTGAAAGTTATTTTGTGGGCGGCCAGGTGTGGAGCAGATGAGTGGCTGTCTGATGTGCTGATGTGGTTGGTTCCACAGGTGACAGCAAGATGGCTCAAGAGCAGAACAGGACGTTGTACGTTGGCAACCTGGACAACACAGTCACCGAGGACCTCATCATGATGCTGTTTGGCCAGCTGGGTGAGGTGCGCAGTTGCAAGATGTTTCGCGAGCCCACTACCGACCCCTATTGTTTTGTTGAGTTCTGTGATCATATGACTGCCCTCAATGCCATCACCATGATGAATGACAAGATGCTTCAGAACCGAAAAATGCGTGTTGACTGGGCCACTGGTCAAGGTAACAAGAACAAGTATACCAAAGTAGACACGAGTAGGCACCACCATGTGTATGTTGGAGACCTTAGTCCGGAAATAGATGAACAAGCCCTTAGGGAAGCCTTTCAGGTGTTTGGAGAGATTTCAGACTGCAAAGTAGTAAAAGACCCACAAAGCTTTAAATCTCGAGGTTACGGTTTTGTGGTGTTTGTGAAGAAGATGGATGCCGAGACAAGTATCAGTGCCATGAATGGTCAGTGGCTTGGCCGGAAAATGATAAAAACGCGCTGGGCCACACGGAAGCCGGCAAACACTCCTAACGAGACCAAACCCGAACAGAAGAAATTAAACTATGATGAGGTGTTCAACCAGACAACACCCACGAACACTACAGTGTTTTGTGGCGGACTGAAGCAAGACATAACTGAGGAAATGTTGCACAAGTCTTTTCAGCCTCATGGACAGATTGAAAAGATTAAAATCTTTAAGGAAAAGGGCTATGCTTTCATAAAGTACACCAGTAAGGAGAGTGCGTGTCAGGCTATTGTTGAACTTCATAATTCTAACCTGAATGGACAGATGATTAGGTGTTCGTGGGGGAAGGACACAGGCGTGGACCAGGCCAGCAACCCAGCACAGGAGGCCAACGGGGCACAGCCTAGCATGCCCACCTACCCTAATGGAGGCGGCTTCCCCAACCAGATGGGCCAGATGGGGTACTGGCAGTATTACCCTCAGCAGATGCCCTACAATCAAATGCCCTACAACCAGTACCCTTACGGCTACCAGCCCAACCCTGGATACATGTGGATGGGCTGGGGGCAGCAGGGGTGGGGCCAGCCCGGCCAGCCAGCGCCGCCGCCACCGGCCCCCCAGCAGGGACAGCCCCAGCAGTGAGCTAGTGATACAAGGCGGCCTCCATACACCAAGCCCTCGATGCTTCGTTTTCATCTTTGTAAGTGCAAAGACCTTCAGACCAATATATGATGTATGTATATAGCTTTATTCATCACTTGGAAATCAATTCTAGGGCGCTACTTAATTATCTCTTGTCCATAAGCACTATCATGTAGAATTAGACAAAAGATTATTAAAAGTGTTCCTTTTGTAAGAAAAGTAATTTTGTAAAGTTTTATATCAGGAATACATTGAATTGTATTTTATACTGTTTTTTGAAAACAGATATTGAATGACTTTCATGGCTGCTTAATGATCAGCTGTTGTAAATACTGTTACCAGGTCATTTAAGTTTCTGTGCATAAAAATCTTAGCAGTAGTAGTAGGGTTTCCCTCTTGGCCATGGAGGTGGATTCATGTTGAATGTGTGAGTGTGTACTAATCTTTCAGTACCTTGATGCAAATTTCGACAGTTGAAATATTCAGTGGCGTGCTTGGAGTCCAGGGATGAGTGAATGGCTGTGAGACAGATAGCTGTATTTAATATTAACCCAATTAGTTTCTTGCACCAACTCATGAGTATTACTCTGTATAATCACATTCCAAAAATGAGACTGGTTAATTGGGATTTTTTTTTTTTTCCTTTGACCCTTTTAGTTAGTGAATTGAGAGTTGTGTTTTGTGCTTAGCATGAAATCTTTTGTACACAATCCCATCCATGTACAGATACTAAAACATGAAAATAAAGGAATGGTGTGAACGTTAAGTATTAAATTGTCATTCCCTGATGTATCTATCTCACTAAACCAGCAATCTTTTTATGTTTCAGGCCTAAGGCAGGGAAGCTTTGATTCCACAAAATGTATGGTATACATAGGAGAAGCTTACTAAGTAAACTGGCTGACGCATTCCTCTCTTGTTGCAGGGGTGCTGTGTTGCCTTGTTGTCCTATTTAAGTGCAACACTGCAGGTCAGTGGGTCACTTGTTTGTACTTACTACTTGTTCTGGTTTTGTCTGTTCACAGTAGCTCAACTGCACATAATGGAACCCAGCTCTCAGTGGCACACAAAACTTGTTGCAGGCTAACCTGTATCTGTAGGTCTGTGCCACTGGGTGTAGTCTAGGGGTTGGTGAGGGCAAAGTCCCCCAGTCACCCAGCAGCATCTCTCTGGCTCTGGCATGCAGGCCTTACTTATCTCTGCCAGACTTGAGTCATGCCAAGGGATAGTTTAATTTGCCTGGCATTTAGCTAGGACTGGCCAGGTTATATTTTTGAACTTGCCCATATTGGGCCTTGGCTACTGGCAGAGTGTAGCAGGTCAGAGCCATCATTAGGTCTTAGAGGGAAACTTGTGCTATACTGCTGTGAGTGACTGAGTGGAGGGAACACTCACCAACACTAGAAGGGGAAGGCTGCCCAGGTAAGCCTTACACTGTTCCATTTCTTTGTTCTGTTTTGAAAGTGCAATTGGGATCCAGCCCCTGCTCGGAGAGAGGTATGTCCAGTTGTGCCAGTTTACCTTACTGTTTTGTAGTTGGGTTGGACGGGAAGCTGTGATATGCTTAAATATGCTTTCTTTACCATGATATGAAGACATCTACTTCTGCTGCAGTATGCTTAAGGCATAGATTTCAATAGATCAAGAAAAACTTGAAATGTAGTTTGAACAAAATGTCATGAGCACTTCAAAATGGGAGCTGCATAACTGCACCCACAGGGAGTACTTGGTTCTCAAAGGATGATGGGGTGGAGTAGAATAGGTCACGGGCTAACTCTGCCACAAGTTGAAGTCTCATTACGTCAGTTTTTAATTGTAAATGGTTCATCACGTCACGGGGTGTAGCTCACGCTTTCCTCACCCTCTCCACCTGGTGCAGCTCCTCCTTGTTTTCCTTCTCAAGCAGTTTGTGACCCAGAAAATTCTTTGATTTCCTTTGTTCTAAATTTGCTGCATTTTATCCTTAAAGATTTTAGTTTTCATTCCCTTGGAAATACTTTACTTATTTAATTAATTATTATTATCTCATGAATGTCACTTCAAAAACAGTTCTGTAGAGGTGTCACTCTAGTTATCTATTTATCTTCTTATATATATATATATATATATATATATATATATATATATATATATATATATATATATATATATATATATATATATATATATATATATATATATATTATAAATATCTATTTGTGCTTCTTCTGTGCTTCCAGTTGACAGTAGCATTCCTGTAGCTATGGCTTTTAGCCTATAGCATAGTTTTTGCTGCACTTAATGATTCAACGTGTTCCTACCTTGTCACATTCCTAGAGCTCAAGAGGGTTAAAGAACTTTCTTCTCTGCAAAGTACTCACCCTCTTTTAGAAGATTCTTGGGTCACACCAAATACCTGTATTTTGTCTGTACATTTCTTTTCACTTTCTTCCTTGACTGTTTAGGTCACTCAGTATTCTGTCTACTGTCATTGGGATCATGAAGTCTGTGGTACACACATATTGAGTACTGGAATAATCCTCTAAAGCTGCATCTGATCACCGAACTTGGGAAAATAATGATCTTTCTCTAATGGACTTGCTGTGTATTGGGGGTCTGTGGAGGAGGGCTCTGGGAGGCTCATGGCCTCATGCACTGAAGGGAATTGAAATCCTGTTGCTGTAAGTGAGAGTTGTTTACAGTTGCCTCAAGAATGTAAAGTATGTTTTCAAGTTTTAACCGAGGAGGACACAGTAAGTTGTTTTACGTGTGGTGTACTAAGACGGACGCCAGGGAGCGGCGAGCAGCACCCCGCAGAGTGAGACCTGTGATGCTTGACAGTAAGTGCTGCCGGAGGCATCCATGAGTTGTAATGTTGTACTTTATATAAGGCTTATACAATATGCATATTTTCCTAAGAATAAATGTACTATATTTGTTTAAAAATGTCCATTGTGGTAATCTTGAATAAAGAGTTGATGATGACTTCCATTTTTCTGTGGCATCAGTTGGGAGATTCCTTTCTTCTGACTCTCTTTGGTAATATGTGCATATAGTTAAATTCCACTTGTCAGCACATACTATATTAGAGCTGATAGACGTTAAGCTACATTTAGTTTCGCTTGTTATCATTTTGTTTCGTGCTAGCATGCACGCCTCCGCGGTGTACTGGTTAGCATCCCTGACTACGAATCTGCAGGCCTGGGTTCGAATCCTGGCCTGGGCAGTCGGTAACCCGGATGTTACACTGTCCCTGTGTCAGGTTAAGGGTTTTCTCCCACCACAGGCTCAAGGACAAATGGGACAGATGACCATTGTAAGCATTTTGCTTTAAAAACATCATTCAGTATAATATTTTCAACTAGGAAGGAAAGTCAAATGCATCAGCTTCAAAACATTTTAAGTTTTGAGCACTGTAAAAGTCCTTTAATCCGGATAGCAACATCCCCTTTCCACACCCATGCCCCTGATTGGAAATCGTTAAGGTCAGGTGGTGACAGAAGAGGGGGCAGATGGAGGTGTGTGTAATGCTTCACCCCTTTGAGGGATCATAATTGATAAGTGTTTTTAGTTATTGGTCAGGGATGGAGTGAGTTGTGTATTCGAACACGAATACTTCAAATTCCAATGAATAGGAATTCGAATACACTGAAATGGTTATAATTTGAATACAAATGAAAATATTTCTTGAAAGTATTCATGAATACTTCTCATTGAAAAATACCTTCTAGATGTAGCTGGGTACAGCACTGTTCTAAAGCTTTGCAACAGGAAAATGAGCTTATGAATAATGATTTATGGCCGGTGCCAGTATTCAGTGCAAGGACCACGTTTACCTTACAACATGTTAAGGAACAACGGCTGTTATTTCTGTCAATAAATTTTGAAATATTCGTCAGATTATTCGCAGAATACGAATACTCTTCCCTTGTATTTGAATATGAATGAGAATACTTTGATTTATAGGAATGATTATTTGAATACGAGTACACCGAAATATGGTATTCGAATACTAATACTCCATCCCTGTTTTTGGTCAGCTGAAACACTTATATAAACCTGAGTATATTTCAGCATGCTGGCTCTTCTTGTTCAGCATCATTGTCCAGCTGTTGCTGCTGCTTTCATTTGCTAACTCTGAATGGAATGTATGCATTTGCTGTTGTTAAAGTGACTCAAAAAACCTAACTGGCATCCTGCCTTCCATGGCTTATGTCCCTCCTTGTCCAGTACCTATACCATAACAGAGATCCTTGTCAGTGCTGTTCTCATTGGCTTAGCAGATCCATGTAAAGGTGAGAAGCACGTGCACCCATGCAATGCGGCGTGTGTGCTGGGCTCGCATTCTTGTAGGTTTCGAGGTTGAAATCGAAACCTGACTCCAAATTAATCCACAGTAAATATCAGATGAAGTGAAATTGCATAACTTTGGTCTTTGTCTCCAAAAATTAGTCGAAAGTAAAACAAATTAAATAATATACCCTGATTGCCTTGCCTAACAAAGGGATACTAGTTTATCACTGGTTCTTAACCCTTAAAGCGCGGGTGTCGACAATTGTCGACAGCTGGTTCCTGGGCTCAAACTGCGGGTATCAACAATAGTCAACAAGCCATTTTTTCACTTAGTGCGCTGTCAAATTTAATTTGTTTGTGGTGAAGTAGAGTGAGCATGTCATTTCTTTCAAACAATACCCAGCCATGCTCTCTTGACTAATTTTTGGTCAGTGTACGCCAGTGTTAGCTTTGAGAAGATGTCTGCTAGACATCCCACTTCTTCTCACCTTCCAGTGAATTTCATCCATAAGATGGGGGCCCTTTGACCTCGGTACCAATTAAGGGCATCAGGAAGGCCCGGAAGTTAATTTTTTTGGGGTGTTTTTCACATAAACTATATAAAGTTTATGCCTTTTATTACTAAATCATATAAGGGAAGTCCACTAAGGGTGGAAAACTGTCTATAATAATGCATTTTCAGTGATCTTATTCAACATTTTGTAGTCGCTCTACCAATGGTCATATAGATTTCAAATTAACATCAAAAGACAGGTGAGGGTATGTACTTTACAATGATAGTTCATTCAGTCACACATGTTAAGTAGCAGTAAAAAGGTATGCAAGGTTGAAGTGAGGTATGTTTTAGCCTGAATATGCCCGCGTGGAAGGACAGGCACGGCAAAACAACCCCGCACTTTAAGGGTTAAAGTGGGGGGCGTTATTCATTTCCAGGTGGGGCTCGAGCCTTGGGGGAAAAGTTAGAAGTTCTGTTGGAATATTGTGATGACCTTAAGAAGAGCACTGGCTAACGTGTTTAGGAAAATGGCACTGTAGACTCATGCATTCTGTCTTCAATTAACCAAAACCTGACAAAAGCAAAGAAGGGCATTTATGACTTTGTATTAAATATCTGGGTTCTAGTGATGACACTAGTTTTAGGTCATTTATTATGCGCACATGAAAGATAAGCCTAGACTAGGTTGAGGAAAATGCGGTTATGCAGCCTATGCTGATCTCAAGAAGGCATTTGATTCAGTACAATGCGAGGCATTCTGGGATCTGCAACTCTGGGATTCCTATTAGGAATATTGGTCTATTGACTGGCCTGTAGTACTCTACTAATGAGTGCTGTGAAGTAGGTGGGGTGTGAACACAGGAGTGAAGCAGGACTGTCCCTGCCCCATCACTTTTCAATCCTTGTATTGATTATTTATAGACCTGGTGTTAGGCACAGAATCCTTGTAACCCAGATTGAACAGGATAGTATTATGAAGAAAATAATTGACAGTTTGTGATATTGTTACAGGATGCAGTACACAAGGTTTCAGAAGGGAAGGGAATGTTCAAAGGTAGATCAGCATTCGGCAAAGTTTTCTTACTGCAACTCGGTTTAATTTTAATAGTTTTCCTTGTGACTAATTTTGCAGTTTCTTGACAAATGTATTCCTCTTCCTGCCTGGTGAAGTGGCAACCCATTAAGAAGTCTCAAGGCCCAGTGCCAGATGGTATAACAAGTAGTGAAGAAGGGGACTCAGGGGCAAGGGGTATACAGATTACGTATTTGTTATTGTGTGTGTGTAAAGTGTATGGAAGGCAAGCAGTGGGTCACATCAGGATATGGTGTGTGCAAAGGCTAAAGAGTCCTAGTGAATGGTCTGTTTCATATCCAGACTGAAGTAAGGCAGGGATGCATCTTGTTCCTCTGGCAATTTTAACATTCAAGATACGATTGTCACCAAGGGGCCAAGGGGGTGGGGGTGAGGTCCCAGTTGCAGATCCCTGAGTATGTAGCTCCAAACTCACACCAGCGAGGAAAATGCTGGCGATTGTGAGTCCAGCACGTGATCAGACCAAGTGAATTGCACGCACACGTACACACACGCACACGCGTCCTTGATGGGGGGGGGGCGAGGCGGGGAGATTACCCCAGCCACGCCCCCGGTGTCGCATGTTTTTCGCCCCCGCCCTCCTTGTCTCAGTCTCCCTCGGTCTACAGTAGAATGAAAGGTTAGGTTAAAGTCTTAGGTGAAAGCTCTTCGGATTTCGCTGCAGACAGACAGACAGACAGACACACACGTATTTGAAACCATCAGTCTTCATCTTCATGAGGTAAAACCATGCTTGGTATGTTTTTATTTTTATTTCTATATTAATTAGACACACGTTCAACTAAAGCATTACCAGTGCCACGGACCCGGCTGACCAAAGTGAATCATGTCATGTAAGTACAGCCAATGGGGGCCAGTGTGGTGAGGGGCACCATAAAAAAAATAGTCTGGGAGTGCTTGGAGGGCGTTCCTGAGGGGCGAGTCTTGACCTGTCTGCCAGTGTTACCAATAGTGGCTCCAAGGTGTGCAAGATTACCCAGATATCCAAGAAGAGGATGGAAAACATACTGTTGCTAATAAATTTGCTTTCAAACTTACTATAATATATGTATTGTGCAGTATTAGCTCATCTATCACACATGGTTCTATAAGATCCTCACTGGCCATGCTATATAGCTATATATTGGTTATTAGCCACCAGGTGAAGAACCATCGGCCTAGATGGATACATAGATTATATTGTCATGAAATTATACAACTACAACTTAAGGTGAACTTAGCAGAAAGTTCAAGAACCAAAGCATAATCTTCAAACTAATGGAAGTGTTGGACAAATTTCTTGAAGCTTTCTTTATAGCTGGCTGGAACACTGGAGGTCATGAGTAGCCTACATGCCAAACAAAGAACAAGATTTTATAAGCATAGAGCATCTTAACAGCACATGTGAAGGGGTAAGTGTACTAGGAAGGTGACCTCCAGTAAGTTTGCAAAATTGAAAAGTATCTGTGAGACAAAGAAATAGAAAATAGAGCAGGATACAAAGAAAGAATGTGATTGAAAATGCTGAACATGAGGCTGTTCCATATAATTCTAGAGACAGGGATGCTGGAGACTTGCTGGGGCTACATAACTGATGTCTACCACTCCTTCCATCTCTTTATGTCTTATAGAATGGTTGAATCTGTACAGAATTATGACAAATGCGATTTTCTTGTGTGTGATGCAGAAAAGTAAGTATGTCCTGCAGGTTCCTCCAGATGCTCACACTCCCAAGCCTTGAATTTAAGATTTCTGGAGGGGAGTCACTGCTGCTAGAAACCCTTTGAACATTTATGACCTCCTGTGTGCTGCATAACAAAAATAGTAATAAATAATAACTCCAATACTTTTAGTTATAGGGAATAGTGCTTAGCAGGCTTTTTATTGTCATTTTTTCCCTTGAGCTGCTGCTTCCTCTACTGAAAAAAAAAAAAAAAAAAAAAAAAATGCATCAAACTTCCTTGCCTCAACAGAAAGTAATAAGAGTAATCGGCCAAAATGTCCAACACCCACCACCCGGAGTGCTGGACGACCAGTGACGTCTGCATGTGGCTGAGGGAGCGAGGCCTCGGCATCTACGTGGACCAGTTCAAGAGGCACAGGATAGATGGGGAGGCCTTGCTGCTCCTGACAGAGAGAGACCTGAAGGAGGACTTGCAGATGAGTGTAAGTTTAAGTGTCTATTGCAATGTCTCCTTTTAAATTTTTAGATTACTGAATTGCAATGGCTCCTTTTAAATTTTTAGATTACTGAAGTTTTCCATCAAGTTCCTTTATTTTCAACCGAGATATTATGTTAACGGACTTTGGTTTATGTTAGCTGTTGGTGAAGTATTCCATTAACAGTTACTCTGTATCATTACTTATTCTTTTTTCATTATTATTAATTATTTATTTTATTTTCTCTTATTTTTTATGTTTCTCTTATGACACTGGTAGGCTTTCTTGATGGGGCGAAGTGGTCAGGTCCAGCCCATTATGGTGCAGGCAGATATTTATAGTGATGGTTTGTGAGTGGATGGAATGAGTAATGAAAGTGTGTATGAGCATTTTGGAATGTGTCACAGGGTTGAAGGGAAGAAGTGTGGAGTGGTGGAAGAAGTGAAGCGACAGACCTTAAAGTGGTTTGGCCACATGGAGTGAATGGAGGAGAGTAAGATGACCAGAAGGGTGTATGTGAGTGAGATAGAGGGAGGGAATGCTAGAGGACGACCCCCCAGTGAAATGGAGGGATAGGGTGCAGGAGTACGTTAGGGAGAGGGGGAAAAGATCGTTGAGAAACTTTGAGCAGGCAAGGAGGGAGTGTCTGGATAGAGGAAGTTGGAAGCTCTTCTGCCGTGGCCATCCCCTGGTGGGAGCTCCTAGGAGCAGGCGTCGATGAAATGATGATGATGATGATGTGCCATCTTGCTTCTGTTCATGGTCCTTGGTTCAAGTTGGCCATCGGTGAAGTAGTTTCTCTATTTCGTTACCGAGATATTCCGTTAGCAGGCTTTGGTCTTAGTTGGCGGTTGGTTCTCCCCCAGGTGCTTGGTGACGTTAAGAGACTTGGGGCGGCGATAAACAGGCTGGCCAGGGCAGGGATACATGACCACCTCGACTTCCACAACAGCGTGTCTATGTCTGCCTCGTCCTCGGCCGCACACAGCAGTCAGCACCTCAAGCACCACACACTCAGCACACTCTCATCTACTCCGCTTCACACACGTTCCAGGTCAGTACAAACGAGTCCTGTGTTGAAGGGCTTCTCTCATCCCTAGTACATGATTACTCACACAGGTTTTCATGCTTAGTTGCCACCACCTTCTCAGCCATCCCCACCTGCCTGCCATGGCCACCAACTTCAGTGCTATAGATTTTTTTTTTTTGGTGAACTTGAACTCTTTTGTATGTCTTTTTAATATGACCAGACCACAGCATAACTCTTTTCTCTCTTTGTCTTTTATGTGCCATTTGTATTTCTTATCTGCATTTCATCATTTCTTAGGTTGTCAAGCCTTCACACACCTGAGTATGCTTAGTTCATGTACTCTCACCTTGGTCTTTCTTGCATGAGCAAAATTAACAGTAAGTCTCATCAGATTCTCTTTATATCAGCTTGTTAGAGGATACATGTAGATGAAAATTGAATGCCAATGCAGTATATTAGCACTGATGTATCTTGCAGAACTCTAATTGTACACCAATGAGTGATGGAAATTAAATCTGGGCCTGAAGAATGAAGGTCACAGTGACAGAGGCCACTTCTGTGACCCTTATCCTGACATCCTAGCCCCCGTGGAAGGCACAGATTCAATTCCCAGCCCTCAGTGGCATACAATTCACGATTTTACATTGTGTTATTACAGTTTCTCGAATGAAATCTTGCAGAAACTATTCTTCTGACTCCCAAGCCTCAGACCTGCCCGAGCAGCCCCGGCTGGGCAATCTGCGACGAGCCAGCGGGGTGGCGACACAGCTGAGGCCGGAGTACTTCAGGACTGCCATCTCCTTCCTGTATGTCCTCCTCGTGACCTGGATCACGGCTTTTGTCATGGTCTTTGTGCATGACAGGGTGCCAGACAAGGTGAGGAGTTACTGCCTTCTTGTGTAGACTCTGATTACTTTGAACATTGTTTATTCTTGAGTGTATGTGAATTTGAATTTGGAAAGCAAGTTTGGAGAAACATTTCAAAAGAGGCAAGAGAGAGATGGGAGAGAAAGTACAGAGAGAGCAAGGCGTTGGTGACCAGATTTGTTAGGGGACGTAAAGAGAGAGTAAATGAGCAAGTTGGTAGAAAGATATCACCAAAATATCTGGAGAACAAGAAGTGCTTCGGGAAGGAAGTTAAGAGACAGTATATGAAAGTAAACATTTTATTGAAAAAATAATTTGACATACACTTTGTTCACCAGCTATCAAATAAGGTTAGCCTATTTGCTACAATGAGTAAAATTCTAAGTAAGAGTCAAGATTCACTAAAATTGGTGTTCTCAGATGCTTAGGAATATGGGCCTAGTAACATATCATGCATAGGTGACTGGTATGTGTGAGGATTACCCGCACTTCACCAGAGTCGGGTGTTGGAGTAGATGTGCCACTCATTTTACGGCTCACTGATTTAAGTTTTGGTTGACAGGAGAGGCACCCGCCCCTTCCAGACATCTTCCTGGACAACGTTCCGCACATCTCCTGGGCCTTCCAGCTCTGTGAGATCACCATCATCACACTCGCCTCAGTTTGGTTTGGCATTCTGTTTTTCCACAAGCACAGGTAAGAAATCAAATTGTCCTTATCCTGTTTGCCTTCTCTATTTGCAGAATTTATCATCTTTCAGTAAAATTTTCATACATTGTGCAGCTTCATTTATTTTGGAAGTATGTATGTTTTTGCTGAATTAATTATTGATTCCTAATTTGTTTTAGTCTGTCATGATTTGTGTGTGCGGGGTCATTTATGTGGCTGGGGGGGCATGTGTCTGTGGGGTTTGTTTACATACTGTGGGGAGACATCCTGTGGGGACCTGTGAGCTGAGTCGATATATATATATATATATATATATATATATATATATATATATATATATATATATATATCTCTCTCTCTCTCTCTCTCTTCTTCTTCTTCTTCTTCCTCTGCTTTACCACTTTGGCCCTGCAAAGACAATTCCCCCTGTGAATACTGCATACTCATTATTATTTATATGGTGCTCATTTAATTTGTGGATAACACACGCTCTTACAGACTTATATAGTTTAAATTCACATAATATGCAAACAGACTGTATTTGGGTTAAGTGGGCAACCTTTAGCAGTAGTCATGCATTGAGCCATGTGCAAAGCAGTGCTTGTATCAGCTGTGTAAATGTCTCACTACACAGGTCCATAGCTTGTCGGAGATTCTGTGCCCTCTCTGGATCGGTGCTGCTCCTTCGGTGTGCCACAATGTTCATCACCAGTCTCTCAGTCCCGGGATCCCACCTGGAATGTGCCCCAAGGGTGAGTAGAAATTCAGGATATTGCAGGCTGGTTTAGCACTTGGTTCCCAGCCTGTACATGCCCTTCATGAACACTTAACCAGCACACCGCATGAGAGCTTCAGCACCAAGCATCTCCTGGCAAAACAGTAGTGCTGAGTGCAGGCAGCTAAGTAGTGTCTCATCATATATTTAAATGTTATGGATGACACACTATTTATAATTTGTCTAAGTTATATACTGGTCAGATGCAAACATTTATTGTATGATGCCCCATGTGTTAGGAATAATAATTAAGATAATGGGCAGCCAAAATACTTTAACTGGTTAGAGGAAGTGTTGCAGGTAATTCTGAAGTAATCTCTCATGTATTGCAGATAAAAAGTATTGTGCTTGTATGTTGAAGTACAAAAATTTACTGTATTAGATAGATTTATATTTACCAGTTTTTATATGTGCCGTATTACAGATCCAGAGTGACACTTGGACCAAAATGAGTCAAGCTTACCTGATCTGGCGCGGCGGCGGCCTCAGCCTGATGGGCGTGCGGACGTGTGGAGACTACATGTTCAGTGGCCACACCGCCACCCTCACACTCCTCAACTTCTTCATCACAGAATGTAAGTGTTGGCAAGACTCCTCTTATTCAGTGTCAGCTCATGGTAGGATCAAGTTCATGCCTGTGCCAGAGAAGGATGGAGTACACTAGCATCAGATGGAGGGAGGGGGAAGATATTGGGAAAGGCCTTTGCTCTGTAGTTAACTTTACTAGAATTCACAGGAAAAAAAAAATGAATCCCACAAGGCAACCTCCTTCCAAACTGTCCAATTTTGTGCAGTCTTGCAAATCTGCACAGAAATGGACAGTTTGGAAGGGGGTTGTCTCAAGGGATTTTCTTGTCCCCTGAATTCTAGTATGGCATTTGCTGCTGCTGATAAATACTGAATGTGGATATTTTTGTATTCTGTATTTACCCTCTTGCAGATACTCCCCGAAGAGTGTACTACCTGCACATCTTCTCCTGGGTGCTGAACATGTTTGGCATCTTCTTCATCCTGGCCGCCCACGAGCACTACTCCATCGACGTGTTCATCGCCTTCTACATCACGTCCCGCATGTTCCTCTACTACCACTCCCTGGCCAACAACCGCGCCCTGCAGCAGCGGGACTCCTTCAGGACAAAGATCTGGTTCCCCATGTTTAGTTACTTTGAGGCTCACATTGATGGTATTGTCCCTAATGAGTATTCCAATCCTTTAGCAACAGGCAAACTCATAAAATTAGTGAAAACTCTATTTTCGTGGTCAAACAGTGCACCAAAGAAGGAAAAAAGTAACTAGTATCTAACACTGTGCGGTTGTTCTGGACGTGGCATTTTAAAGGTTGTGAACGTGCTCAAATATGTCCTGTTAAATGTACAGTTTAACCTTGTCCTGGTAGACTGTTTGGGAAGATGCAATCCACTTCCCATGACATGTTTACTGTCCAATTTTATTCCAGTATTGTTTCTCTTCAAAGCTTTAATTCTGATATTTCATACCATACTACCTCTTGCTATACACAGTTGTGATTAGCTGTATCCCTACTGCCCTTTGCTCTGGCTTAAGAGATACGTTGTACCAATCCATCTTTATCTCTAACGCCCTCTTCCCTCACAGGGCCTTCCCTCCAGGGAGTGGCCATGGCAGAAGCATGTAATTAACCTTTTTTTTAATAATAATAAAATAATGTGTTATAAATGGAAATGAATTTACAATTTACACTTGCCACTTGTGCAAGTTCTTCCAGATTGATTCCATCATGCACTTTTTATATGAATCACACAGTTAAGCAAGTAATCAAATAAATCAATACTCAAGGTATATTTGATGCCACAGTCTTAATGTATTCACTGTTAGTGAAACTGAAAGCAGCATGTGCTGGCCTTAACCAAAATTTTAGAATGAATTGTGTCCTGTGGGGCAATCCTTGCTAGAGTTAGCCAACTCTTACACCCAGTATGATGTATTCTTTGACATGATGTATCCCTCACCTGCACGGCTCCTACCTAACAAATTTGACCAACATTCCTCCCTCCCAACAAGTGTTCACTGCAGGCGACATGCCTACAAAATGAGAACATGTTTCAGGTAATGAATGTGCCTCATAACTTCCATTCCTAAAGCTCCACCTCACACTACTCCTGCCACATACAAGCAATAGCTGAGAGAGAAGGAATGGAAGATTGTGTTGACAGTCTACATTTTGAGGAAGGCAATTTACCATTATTGATACCTTTAAGATGTATATCCTTGCTGTGATGCTGTACTACTTTCACTTCCTGCTTCTACATGAAAATTGAAGCACAATTATACATGCCTATATTATATATATTTCGTTCTCTGAAATATGTACATGCAGTAAGTTTCATGTGGTAAACTCTAGAAGGCATGGTAATGCATAACATGGTCATGTTACATCCCATTTGCATAAAGTGGCTCATCAATTCTGCAAGAGTCTGCTGCTAAGAAAGTTAGTCCCCACACACCTTGGTGGCACACACACACACGCTGACCCCTGAGTCACTTCTCAGAACTATTCAAGGAGAATCTCCAAGCTATAACAATCATGTCTAATTGATGGAAGTATCAACACGATTCTTACCTGGGGGAAGTGAGAAGGTGCTCTGAAGAGGGAGGAGCCTTAGTCTGTCGCGGTGCAGCAGGATGTTGGTTCTTGCGTCACCCTCACCGGAATGGAAGGAACTTGGCTCCGGCAGGCACTGTATCAGAGGTTGAATGAAGTGTTTAACACTTTACAAGTTGACCAAAGATATGTGAGATCATTGCTTCAAATATGAGTGTGTGCTAACTTAATACTTAATATAATTTATTTTATAAAAAGCTTTTATTTTTCATTAACTGCTAGATGTGTACAGTTAGGGAGAAAATGGTAATGAGTGTTTGCACTGAAGAGCTAGGCAGGAAAAGTACTATAGAATGGGTGACATGCAATGGATTCTCAGTTAAGCACCATTTCCCTCCGTGAAACATCATTGTACGTCTGTTGAGAGGCACAGTGGGAGCAGCAGGGATGACCCCAACAAAACAGGACCAGAATGGAGGTACTTGTGGCCAAGCTGTCAGCAAGGGGTTGCCCTGTCCTCCCCACTCTTCGCCAAGACAATCAGATGCCTCAATGTATCCACTTGCACATTATTTATATTCTTCCTCAGGCTTCTGTGTTAGGCAAATGCATGAGACTGGTGCTCCTGAGAAGTGTTCGTGCAACAGGCAACTTGTGCTGCTGTTGGGCATTGAAACCACTGTTGTGTTCTGGCCAGAAAACTTTCTTGCTGTGTTACTAAAAAATCTTTCAGTTACAATATTTACTTTTTATATAGGCTCCATAACTGATTTCATTTGCAATATTTATATTTAGAGTTTCTTCAGCACTTTATTTTATTCATTAATAGTTGATGTGTTCTCTGCTTGGCTTCCTGCAAGGCTTCCAGCTGTGGCTGTTGCTACAGACAACTCCAGGATATGAATGGGTTCAAATATTCATACTTTTTAAAGCTCAATTCTTGATATTGGACATCATGGTAGTGCTTACCTTCATAAGCTCGCCTTCATATTTTTTTTATGAATAAACTGAGGACAAACAAATTAATATGCTGTTGACTGGAGGCTAATTTAGACTTTTCTTGTGTTATTCAGTAAAAATTGCAGCTGGAAGTTTATGGCCCAAGTTATGAAGAAGTTCAGCCTTTAGGACAAGACTAGGATGTAGACCGAGGCACACTGAATGACTGGCCTGTTTTTATCCTGTGATCCTGTGAAGTATGCAGTGTACTTATACCCTAAACATTTCTTGTTATCTGAGCTTGGCAGCGTCCTGTTTCCTGGGTGCATTATCCTCTTGCATTTCACTAGGAGAAGCTTCAGCGCATTTCACTTGTACATCAAGACCAAGCTATTTTTATGTTAAACTGAAAAGCTTTATATTATATACAAATATAATAAAACTTTTGAACC
This sequence comes from Eriocheir sinensis, assembly GCF_024679095.1. Classification (NCBI taxonomy): domain Eukaryota; kingdom Metazoa; phylum Arthropoda; class Malacostraca; order Decapoda; family Varunidae; genus Eriocheir; species Eriocheir sinensis. The sequence continues at coordinate 31,460,630 of NC_066510.1, read as the reverse complement.
ATCATGTTGTCGAGTTTTCATATTCTGGATTATAAAGACTAAAAAAACACTGTGATTATGAGACAAATAGTAACACACAGAATATAATAGTTTACATGGGGCAGCTGTAAGTGTGTATTTACCTAGTTGTAATTTTACTGGGCCTGGGCTTATGCTGGTGTGGTCCCGTCTCCGTATCTATAATTATCCAACTTTTCCTTGAAGCTCTGCACACTCTTCGCCGATACTATTTCATTCACTTAGTCTGTTCCAAACCTCTATATTTCTTTGTGGGAAGCTATATTTCTTTATGTCTCTTGAGCATCTTCCCTTCCTCAACTTTTTACTATGTCCTCTAGTGTGTGTGTGTGTGTGTCCAAGGATTTTTATCACGCTTATATTCTTTCCCTGTGCCTTCCTCCCTATAATTATTCTTCCCTCCCTCCCTCCCTCCTGCTTTATCTCCCTTTACTCGGCTTCCTTCCATCTCTCCTTGCTTCAATATCCCTCCCTTCATCTTCCTCCTCGCCCTCCCTCTGTATCTCTCCCTGTGTCTTCCTCATATAGTCTTCCCTCCCACCCTCCTGCTTTATCTCCCTTGCTTCAGTCTTCCTCCCTTCCTACCTCTGCTTTCGTTGCTCCCTCCCTCCCTTTACTTTCTACTTTCTTCCCTCCTATTACTTACTCCCTGCTGTCTTCCCTCCCTCCGTCCTTCCCTGCCCACCTGTCTTTAATCTGTCTATTTCCTCCTTTCCATTACTTTCTTCCCGGTCTCTCCATCTTCGTTCACCTAAGAAGTGCATCTGGTAGGAGGAAAGACGTGTTCTGAGGATCGTATATAGAAGGTCAAGAAATGATTTGTTTTTGACCTCATTTTCATATCTATGGGCCAGCTTTACAGTTCCCCATGATGGGTTAGTAAGCTCCCAAACCAATACCAGAGCCTTCGAAATTTCCTTGTATAGTGTCTAGTGTTTATATTTAAGTTCACAAATTTGACGAAACTATACAGGAAAAGTCTTGTGTATTTAGTGTGGCAACGAAGACCTCACCATTTTGGATTGTATGGGATTCTATAGTTTTGTTCGGGCTGTTACGAAGACACGTGTGCTGGACTGTGAAATCGGCTCTTTGTCTGCCCGTTGAGGGAGGACTCCGTTTGGGTCTAGGGTCCATGGTCTTGAACGTATATCAGGCTCCCACTACAAGAAGAGTAATCGGGTCTCCATATGAAAGAGAAGAGGAGGGATAATGAGAACGGAAGGAAGGAAGGAAGGAACTATGAAATGGGAGCAGAGGAGGATGGAACGAATGGAGGAAGAGGAGGAAGAAGGTGAAATGAAGAAGAAGAAGACAAAGGAAAATGAAAAACGGGGAGGAGGAGGAGGAGGAAGAAAGGGTGAAAACTGGAGAGACAGAGGAAGGGAGGACAAGTGGAAAAGGGGGAGGAAAAGGGAGAAACAGAGGAAGGAAGGGAGGGAGATAACGAATTAGCTAGGATGGGAGATGAGAAGGGAGAAGAAGAAAATAAAGGGAGAAAGGGAAACAAGATGAGAAGATGGAAAAAAGGGAGGAAGGGAGGACAAGTGGAAAAGGGGGAGGAAAAGGGAGAAACAGAGGAAGGAAGGGAGGGAGATAACGAATTAGCTAGGATGGGAAATGAGAAGGGAGAAGAAGAAAAGAAAGGGAGAAAGGGAAACAAGATGAGAAGATGGAAAAAAGGGAGGAAGGGAGAGACAGAGGAAGGAAGGAAGGGAGATAACGAATTAGCTAGGATGGGAAATGAGAAGGGAGAAGAAGAAAAGAAAGGGAGAAAGGGAAACAATATGAGAAAATGGAAAAAAAGGGAGGAGAAAGAGAGAAAGGGAGAAACAGAGGAAGGGAGGAAGGGAGATAACGAATTAGCTAGGATGGGAAATGAAAAGGGAGAAGAAGAAAAGAAAGGGAGAAAGGGAAACAAGATGAGAAGATGAAAAAAGGGAGGAGAAAGAGAGAAAGGGAGAAACAGAGGAAGGAAGGGAGGGAGATAACGAATGAGCTAGGATGGGAAATGAGAAGAAGAAGAAAAGAAAGTAAAGGAAAAAGGAAGGGGATGACGAAGGAAGGGAAGGAGGGAGGGAGGGAGGAAGACAAGGAGGAGGAGGAAGAAGAGGAGGAGGAGGGGATGCTGGAGATGTAATGGGCGAGGAGATGAGCAGCCTAAGCCTCATTGGCGGATGCTGCAAGTGAAGCTCCGCCCACTTAATTGTCCCCGCCCTCTGATTGGTCGAGAGCTGCGTGCCCCTGTGCCCCAGCCAGCCAATGAGAACGAGCCCTTTACGCCCTTACCCCCCTCCCGCCTCCTTGCCCTCTTCCGTCGCCCCTCCCTCCCCCTACAGCGTGCCCACCGCCTGTACACACACACACACACACACACACACACACACATTGGTATATTTTCCTTTATAAATGAGTATGGAAAGGAAATAGAGGAGAGAAAGAAAGGAGAGAAGGAGGGAAGGGAGGGAGGGAAGAAAAGGGAAAGGGAGGGTAAAAATGGAAGGTAAGGGAAGGGGGAAAGAAGGGAGGGAAGAAAGAGAGGAAATTAATAAAAAAAACAGAGAGGGAAGCGAGGAAGAAAATACGGAGACAGGAAGAAAGAAAATAAAGGAGAAGGAAGAAAATCAAGAGAAAGATGCAGAAAAAAAGGGAGAAAAAGTAAATGGAGGAAGGAAGGACGTAGAGAGTAAAGGGGGAGAGAGAGAGAGAGAGAGAGAGAGAGAGAGAGAGAGAGAGAGAGAGAGAGAGAGAGAGAGAGAGAGAGAGAGAGAGAGAGAGAGAGAGAGAGAGAGAGAGAGAGAGAGAGAGAGAGAGAGAGAGAGAGAGAGAGAGAGAGAGAGAGAGAGCGGAGGACAATTACACGCGAAGGAAGGAGAACCTCAAGATACCTGTAAATAAACTTTATAATGAAGGTCTCTCTCTCTCTCTCTCTCTCTCTCTCTCTCTCGTCGATGAGATACTAAAAAAGAGAATGGACCGTGATGAGAGAGAGAGAGAGAGAGAGAGAGAGAGAGAGAGAGAGAGAGAGAGAGAGAGAGAGATAGAAAGGGGGGAGCAGGAAGGGTGTAGCCGGAAAAGCACGGAAAGGGGAGCGAGATGAGGGAAAGGGGGAAGGGGAGGATGGGAGGGGAAGGGAGGAAAGGAGGAAGGGGAGGGGAGGGAGGGAGGGAGGGAAGATGAATGGTAATGGTGAGGAAAATGAATAACTAGGCGAACGCATAGAAAATGGAAAATGGGAGAAAATGGGATAATAATTGGGGAGCTAAAAAAAGAAGATTCAATGGCCCCCCCAGAGAGAGAGAGAGAGAGAGAGAGAGAGAGAGAGAGAGAGAGAGAGAGAGAGAGGGAGGGAGGGAGGTTGATAAGAAAAGCTAAATATAGATACTTTTTGTCAACGCTGCACTTGTCCTCCCCTCTCTCTCCCGGCACAACATTACAATATAACGCGACCTAAAGCATAATGAGAGAGAGAGAGAGAGAGAGAGAGAGAGAGAGAGAGAGAGAGAGAGAGAGAGAGAGAGAGAGAGAGAGAGAGAGAGAGAGAGAGAGAGAGAGAGAGAGAGAGAGAAAGCAAAAGTATTACAAATTAATATCAGGGGAGGGAGGAGGAGGAGGAGGAGGAGGAGGAGGGAATTTAAACCTGAATGACCTAATTTGAGGTGTTTAAAGGTTAATGCTCTGTAATTGAGGTGACGACATGATAACCGGGGGGGGGGGGGGGGCTTGTATCCTCCTCTTCCTGTCCTTAGAAAATAATACAAACAATGATAATAATAACGATAATAAGAGTAATAATGATCTATCTGCATCATCATTCACATTGCTTCTTAAAATCGTCAACTATACTTCTTAATTCTTCTTCTTATTAATCTTCGGCCTTTTCATCAGCTCTATCTTCTATCGTCTTCTTGGTATATAGACTGAAGGGAAGGGGGGGAGGGGAGAGGAAAAGAAGATAAGGAAGGAAATGAAAGGGAGAAAGGAAGGAGGGAAGGAAGGAAGGAAGGAAGAGAGAGAGGAAGGAAGGAAGGAAGGAAGGAAGGAAGGGAGAAAGAATGGAATGAGGGAAGGAAGGAAAAATGGAAAGAAGGAAGGGAGGAAGGAAGGAAGGAAAGAAGGAGGGGAGGGGGAAGGGTGCAAGGGAGAAAGGAAGGAAGGAAGGAAGGAAGAAAGGAAGGAAGGAAAGAAGGAAGGAAGGAAGGAAGGAAAGAAGGATGGAAGGAAGGAAGAAAAGAAAAAAAATAAAGGACCCGAGAGAAAAAAACATCGAAGAAGAAAAAGGATAAAAAAAAATATTAACAAAAAAAAAATAACTGAAAAAAAACGAAATCAAGGAGGGAATGAAAATGAAATAACTAAAGGAAGAACATCACAAAAAGGAAAAAGGAGTAAATAACCAACCCAAGAGAAAAGACGAAGAAGGAGAAGAAGGAAAAGAACAAGACCAAAAAACAAAAGAAAAATCAAGGAACAAAAAAAAAAAAATCAAGAAAATCGAAGTGGACCAACAGTGAAGTGAAGTGAAGGGAAGGGAAAGGAAGAGGACCCCACGTGGTGCCCCGAACTACCAGCGGGAGGAGGAGGAGGAGGAGGAGGAGGAGGGAGCTGACGGGTGCGCAGACGGCCGGCATTCATCAGCGGGTATCGGCGTGATCTCCCGTCAAGGGGCGGCGGCGGGGACGTCACGGAGGGCACCGGGGATTCTGGGGCACCTCGCTTCGACTCCTGGGGCGGTGGAGGGCGGGGGGAGGGAGGGGGCAGAGGATAAGGGAATGAAGGTCGTATGGGGGAAAAAATAAAGTATATGAAGAGGGAGGGAAGGAGGGAACGAAGAACAGGAATGAAGGACTGATGGAAGGAGAGTAAGGGAGTGATGGAGTGAAGGAAGGAGATGAAGAAAGGGAGTGATGGAGTGAAGGAAGGAGATGAAGAAAGGGATTGAGGGAATGGGAGAATGGGGGGGGGAGGGAGAGGAGGAGGGAGTGAAGGAAAGGGAGGGAGGGAATGAAGGAAAGGAATGAAGGATTGTAGGAAGGAGAGTAAAGGAGTGAAGGAAGGAGATGAAGAAAGGGATTGAGGGAGTGGGAGAATGGGGGGGAGGGAGAGGAGGAGGGAGTGAAGGAAAAGGAGGGAGGGAACGAAGAAAAGGAATGAAGGATTGAAGGAAGGAGAGTAAAGGAGTGAAGGAAGGAGATGAAGAAAGGGATTGAGGGAGTGGGAGAATGGGGGGGGGGGAGGGAGAGGAGGAGGGAGTGAAGGAAAAGGAGGGAGGGAACGAAGAAAAGGAATGAAGGACTGAAGGAAGGAGAGTAAGGGAGTGATGGAGTGAAGGAAGGAGATGAAGGAAGGGAGTGAGGGAGTGGGGGAGGTTAAGAAGGAGTGAGTGGTGAGTTTGACCCTGAGTGAAGGAAAGGGAGGGAGGGAAGGAGGGAGGGAACGAAGGAAATCAGGGAAAGAAATGAGAGAAGGAAAACAAGGGAAGGAAGGAAAGGGAGAGAAGAAGAAAGAGAAAGACAGAGAGGAAAGAACCAAGCCACCTCTACCCTTCTCTTACTCGCCCCTCCCCCCACCACACACAGCCTAGGAATACTATAGACACCTTGACGCAGACCTACCTTACATAAACCACCGATGAGCGTCTCTATCCAAGGTCAACAAGTGGAGGGAAGGGACACGAGGGAGCGCGGGCACGACCTCTTGCATGGGGGGCACCAGCGGCGGCTCCTGAGACACCTACCGGGGGGTGAAAATGACCAAGTTACTGTGAAGGAGAGTTAAACAGGAAGGCGAAGAACTTAAAATGGGAGAGAAGGAGAAAGAGGAGGAGAGAGAGAGAGAGAGAGGGGCTAATATAGATAGATAGATAGATAGATAGATAGGCAAAACAACACCTTCAGTAATATATCAGGATCTTCAAGAAGTATTTATATATATCTGTACTAGTGGTCGTAAGGGGTTAGAGGAGGAGAGAGAGAGAGAGGGAGGGGCTAATATAGATAGATATATAGATAGATAGATAGACAGATAGGCAAAACAACGCCTTCAGGATATATCAGGATCTTCAAGAAGTATTTATATATATCTGTACTAGTGGTCGTAAGGGGTTAGAGGAGGCAAGGA